>NW_027633768.1:176516-257612 GCF_053919585.1 Euprymna scolopes | reverse complement strand
TAGACGCTTCTCTGTCCAATACAGCCAACGCCTCGCGCTAGATAAGGCCAAGGCAAAGAAGCGTATAGAGGATAAGCTGACCCGGGCGGTGGAGGGGGGGGACCCCCTAGAGGTAGCACTAGCTAAACAGGACCTCGGCCGCTTGGCTAGCGAGCGGTATGAAGGTCAGGTAGTTAGGGCTAGGTTAATGAAAGTCTCTAACGAAGCTGTTAATGTTGACGCTGTTGAGCGTAAGGCTGCTCTAAGACGCGGTTCGGACGGGTACATTCGGAAAGTGTATAACCTGGAAGGACACGCTCTGGTATCGACGCGGGAGATTTGCGGGGGGTTTCGGAAGCATCTATCGGAGCGCTTCACCCAACTACCCGGACTCAGGGTCGATGAGTTTGGCAGCTATTTGGCTGACTCGCCCCGCCTCTCGGCGGCTCGAGCGGCTAGCTGTGATGGTCTTGTTACGGAACATGAGGTCATTACTGCGTTGAAGCAGGTCGGCTACAACAAGTCCCCGGGGCTTGATGGTTTGCCCTACGAATTTTACTTGAGGCTGTCGCCCATGTTGGTCCCTATTCTGAAGGATATGTTCAACCATTGGTTTGCCCAGGGATCCATCCCTGGACAGGTGACCAAGGGAGTGATCACATTGCTGAGGAAAGGTCAACGGCATGGTGGGGTGGAAAACTTTGATGACTTTAGGCCCTTGACTCTGCTAAACACAGAGTTAAAGATTTTGGCAAAGATTCTTGCGAATCGTTTGCAGGTTGTCATCGCTGACTTGATCGAACCCGACCAGACTTATGCTGTGAAGGGGAGATCGATTCAAGACAATCTTCATTTGATTCGCTCGATCATAGAGGGAACAGAAGACGACACGGAAGCCGCGCTGATCAGTTTGGATCAGTCCAAGGCGTTCGATAGGGTCGACCATCGGTTCCTGGGATCTGTTTTAGAGGCTGCCGGATTTAATCCGGACTTCCGCAAGTGGATCTTTGTCCTGTATGATAGGCCGGCGGTAGCGGTGCAGATCAACGGTAAGCTGTCGGAGTCTTTCGCCGTCTCCCGGTCGGTGCGTCAGGGTTGTCCGCTGTCGCCTCTTTTGTATGTCCTGGCGTTGGAACCCCTCCTTCGCAAGTTAAGGGACGAGGCGGCTACACCAGTCCTGCGCGGAATAGCTCTCCCTGGAGGCACACGAGCCAGGGTTTCCGCGTTCGCCGATGACGTCACCGTGTTCGTGTCTTGCCCCACGGACGTTCAAGCGGTGGTCGAGGCGCTCGCTCGATACGAAAAAGTCACAGGGGCCGTCTTCAACCGCAGCAAGTCTGTCGGCCTGCGGTTGGGAGCCTGGACCGGGGTAAACTCGCTTCCAGGCATCTTCAGCTGGACCGATGGACCGGTCCGTATTCTCGGTGTCTGGTTTGGACCGGGACTTCAGCTGGAGAAAAACTGGTCGGAAGTATATGGCAAGGTCAAATCGTCGGTCAAGACTTGGATTCGAAGGAAATTGTCCTTGAAGGGTCGGGCGGAGGCGTGTGCCACATACGTCTTTCCGCTCATCCTTTACCGTTTGTCTGTACTTCCTCTCCCTGCACAACGCCTAACCCGCTTACAAGAGTGCCTCGACTCACTGCTGTGGGACGAGGGTAAGCACTATGTGTGCAGAGAGGTCTGTGTCCAAAGTCCGAGTGAGGGAGGCCTAGGTCAGCCCAGTCTCAAGTGTCATAAAAACGCTGAGAGATTGGCTTTCCTGAGCCGTTCGCTAGAGGAGAACGCTCCATGGGTCCCCGTGGTTGAGAACTCGTTTCCCAATCTCGAACCTGACCCCTCGGTAGAAGGTCGTCGTAAACCGAGGGGGGAGCACAAGTTCTTTGCCGAATGCCGGACCGCACTTAGAGCATTGCCGGGGACCAGTGTCCTCGAACAGCCTAGAAAGAGCCTTTATCGGGAGTTAGTGGTGGGTACCGCGAAGGATCCTCTTTGTAGGCGGTTAGGTTGGTCGATGGAGGTTATCCGCTCTCAATGGAGTTGGGCGCCGGGTCGGGATTTTTTGACTAACTCTGAATTTTCCCTGACCTGGCGACTGGTCCGAAAAGCACTGCCCCTCTTCGACGAATTCAGCAAGTACAAACAACATACAAGCGCCTGGTGCCCGCGCTGCGACGAACACAGGCTCGAGACCCTCGGGCATGCGTTTTTTAGTTGCAGCCGGATCCAGGCCCTATTGGAATACGTCGAAGGGGTAACGGCCCGCATCGATGCCGAGTGCCCGCTCGAACTCGACGAAGGATATTTTGTTTACAACATGGAGCCGCCGTTCCCCAGGGAGGAAAGAATGGTTTTCCTGGCGATCCTAGCAGTGGCGCGCATGGTGATATGGATCACGCGCCTCAAGTTGGTCCGCGAAGGGATATCTGTTCCAGATCGGGATCTGATCGTTTACTTTAAACATCTGCTTAAAGTAAAGATCAGATGCGATTGGAGGAGGTTGCCTCGAGCGGAGTTTAATAAGAGGTGGGTGCACAACACTAGTCTGTGCATCCGTCGAGGAGCCAAGTTCCAATACGTGTTCCCTCCTTAAGCATGGCACGGGCGGTGCTGGGTCCTTCGGAACCCATCCCGCTTAGTTTAGCATAATCAAGTAAAGAGACTCTTGACTGGTGGTATAAACGAGATCCCGCCCCTGTTATTATTTTCGGTGCTAGAGAACCTCTGAGTCCACCCGCTCCCCCGTTACCTGCTTTTTGTTTTGGATGTAATCCTGGTCTTTCCCCCAGTACTCAGAGGTCACCAATCAACCCCTCCTCCCGTTGTTTTTCTTTTTCTCCTATTAAGGCTTCACCCCAACCCCATATAGGGATCACCCTGCTTGTTTTCGGTTTCCCGGAAAACAGTGGGGGGTCTAGACGTTAGATTAGTAGGGGGGGTCAATACTAACAAACCAAGTAGGCTTTATTTTTTATGTTTAAATTGAACTCTTTTGACTAGCTTGCCCCACTCCACGTGCTTTTACAATTAATTACAAACTGTACATAATTTTAATGAATTTGAACTTTTTGAACTTTTAACAAATGCACTCACACACACTATTTTGTTTTTGTTTTAAAAAAAAAAAAAAAAAAAAAAAAAAAAAAAAAATGCACACACAACACACAGACAAGTTTTTTGTTGCAAATTGTAAATATGTTATTTTTACACTGAACGCTGGGGTTATTAGTTAGATTAGGATCCACAGAGTGAATGAGGTATTTTGGTAAATGTTGCCAGTCAAGAGTAAGACTCCAAAGTCTGCATTTTCAATAATGTCAAATAGTCACAAAGACCCTGTACCCTCCCCCTCCCAATTTCTTATAGGGCCTTGTGCCTAATTTTGTTTTTTGTAATTGTTGTATGTTTTTTATAAAATTTCAATTTTTGTGAAAATATGTATGTACTTTTACGGAAAATAAAATATATAAATAAGATCAAAGTGTAGTATCTGTTCTTATCAGCTTAATATCTGATAGGTCCCTCGCATGGAGGGATCACGATATTAAACTGATTTTTGGAACTCGGTCAAGGGTTAGGAGCTTGCTCCCCCTTCTCCACGGGTTGGCCTGGTATTGCACTGCCTCCAGGAGTTAACAGCCCCGATTCTGACCCCAGCTCGCTCGGGAAAGAGTCAGAAAACGCAATCCCAAAAACAGACTGACTACTACTTTGATCTTACTACTAAACTAAACGACTTTGTTGGTCCTTACTTCCCTTTACTTAGTTGTTGCTGGCTTTGCTTTCGTTCGCTTTCGGTTCGGTCCGCTCGGCTGGATGGACCGTTCGTTGGTCTCATTAGCTGGATGACGGAGGCGGGCGGGCGGCCCTCCTTGGCCGCTGCCTGCGATCGACGCTTCCACTAGTAGAGAGGGGCCGGGGGTAGGGGGGTCGTTGTCGCTCTGCCCGCAACCTTTGCCGCCCGGACCGGTCCACTGACGACCCCGGCCCCGGAGGGAGCCCCTTTATCGCTTCTCGGCCTCTTCTGGCTAAGATCAAAGTGTAGTATCTGTTCTTATCAGCTTAATATCTGATAGGTCCCTCGCATGGAGGGATCACGATATTAAACTGATTTTTGGAACTCGGTCAAGGGTTAGGAGCTTGCTCCCCCTTCTCCACGGGTTGGCCTGGTATTGCACTGCCTCCAGGAGTTAACAGCCCCGATTCTGACCCCAGCTCGCTCGGGAAAGAGTCAGAAAACGCAATCCCAAAAACAGACTGACTACTACTTTGATCTTACTACTAAACTAAACGACTTTGTTGGTCCTTACTTCCCTTTACTTAGTTGTTGCTGGCTTTGCTTTCGTTCGCTTTCGGTTCGGTCCGCTCGGCTGGATGGACCGTTCGTTGGTCTCATTAGCTGGATGACGGAGGCGGGCGGGCGGCCCTCCTTGGCCGCTGCCTGCGATCGACGCTTCCACTAGTAGAGAGGGGCCGGGGGTAGGGGGGTCGTTGTCGCTCTGCCCGCAACCTTTGCCGCCCGGACCGGTCCACTGACGACCCCGGCCCCGGAGGGAGCCCCTTTATCGCTTCTCGGCCTCTTCTGGCTAAGATCAAAGTGTAGTATCTGTTCTTATCAGCTTAATATCTGATAGGTCCCTCGCATGGAGGGATCACGATATTAAACTGATTTTTGGAACTCGGTCAAGGGTTAGGAGCTTGCTCCCCCTTCTCCACGGGTTGGCCTGGTATTGCACTGCCTCCAGGAGTTAACAGCCCCGATTCTGACCCCAGCTCGCTCGGGAAAGAGTCAGAAAACGCAATCCCAAAAACAGACTGACTACTACTTTGATCTTACTACTAAACTAAACGACTTTGTTGGTCCTTACTTCCCTTTACTTAGTTGTTGCTGGCTTTGCTTTCGTTCGCTTTCGGTTCGGTCCGCTCGGCTGGATGGACCGTTCGTTGGTCTCATTAGCTGGATGACGGAGGCGGGCGGGCGGCCCTCCTTGGCCGCTGCCTGCGATCGACGCTTCCACTAGTAGAGAGGGGCCGGGGGTAGGGGGGTCGTTGTCGCTCTGCCCGCAACCTTTGCCGCCCGGACCGGTCCACTGACGACCCCGGCCCCGGAGGGAGCCCCTTTATCGCTTCTCGGCCTCTTCTGGCTAAGATCAAAGTGTAGTATCTGTTCTTATCAGCTTAATATCTGATAGGTCCCTCGCATGGAGGGATCACGATATTAAACTGATTTTTGGAACTCGGTCAAGGGTTAGGAGCTTGCTCCCCCTTCTCCACGGGTTGGCCTGGTATTGCACTGCCTCCAGGAGTTAACAGCCCCGATTCTGACCCCAGCTCGCTCGGGAAAGAGTCAGAAAACGCAATCCCAAAAACAGACTGACTACTACTTTGATCTTACTACTAAACTAAACGACTTTGTTGGTCCTTACTTCCCTTTACTTAGTTGTTGCTGGCTTTGCTTTCGTTCGCTTTCGGTTCGGTCCGCTCGGCTGGATGGACCGTTCGTTGGTCTCATTAGCTGGATGACGGAGGCGGGCGGGCGGCCCTCCTTGGCCGCTGCCTGCGATCGACGCTTCCACTAGTAGAGAGGGGCCGGGGGTAGGGGGGTCGTTGTCGCTCTGCCCGCAACCTTTGCCGCCCGGACCGGTCCACTGACGACCCCGGCCCCGGAGGGAGCCCCTTTATCGCTTCTCGGCCTCTTCTGGCTAAGATCAAAGTGTAGTATCTGTTCTTATCAGCTTAATATCTGATAGGTCCCTCGCATGGAGGGATCACGATATTAAACTGATTTTTGGAACTCGGTCAAGGGTTAGGAGCTTGCTCCCCCTTCTCCACGGGTTGGCCTGGTATTGCACTGCCTCCAGGAGTTAACAGCCCCGATTCTGACCCCAGCTCGCTCGGGAAAGAGTCAGAAAACGCAATCCCAAAAACAGACTGACTACTACTTTGATCTTACTACTAAACTAAACGACTTTGTTGGTCCTTACTTCCCTTTACTTAGTTGTTGCTGGCTTTGCTTTCGTTCGCTTTCGGTTCGGTCCGCTCGGCTGGATGGACCGTTCGTTGGTCTCATTAGCTGGATGACGGAGGCGGGCGGGCGGCCCTCCTTGGCCGCTGCCTGCGATCGACGCTTCCACTAGTAGAGAGGGGCCGGGGGTAGGGGGGTCGTTGTCGCTCTGCCCGCAACCTTTGCCGCCCGGACCGGTCCACTGACGACCCCGGCCCCGGAGGGAGCCCCTTTATCGCTTCTCGGCCTCTTCTGGCTAAGATCAAAGTGTAGTATCTGTTCTTATCAGCTTAATATCTGATAGGTCCCTCGCATGGAGGGATCACGATATTAAACTGATTTTTGGAACTCGGTCAAGGGTTAGGAGCTTGCTCCCCCTTCTCCACGGGTTGGCCTGGTATTGCACTGCCTCCAGGAGTTAACAGCCCCGATTCTGACCCCAGCTCGCTCGGGAAAGAGTCAGAAAACGCAATCCCAAAAACAGACTGACTACTACTTTGATCTTACTACTAAACTAAACGACTTTGTTGGTCCTTACTTCCCTTTACTTAGTTGTTGCTGGCTTTGCTTTCGTTCGCTTTCGGTTCGGTCCGCTCGGCTGGATGGACCGTTCGTTGGTCTCATTAGCTGGATGACGGAGGCGGGCGGGCGGCCCTCCTTGGCCGCTGCCTGCGATCGACGCTTCCACTAGTAGAGAGGGGCCGGGGGTAGGGGGGTCGTTGTCGCTCTGCCCGCAACCTTTGCCGCCCGGACCGGTCCACTGACGACCCCGGCCCCGGAGGGAGCCCCTTTATCGCTTCTCGGCCTCTTCTGGCTAAGATCAAAGTGTAGTATCTGTTCTTATCAGCTTAATATCTGATAGGTCCCTCGCATGGAGGGATCACGATATTAAACTGATTTTTGGAACTCGGTCAAGGGTTAGGAGCTTGCTCCCCCTTCTCCACGGGTTGGCCTGGTATTGCACTGCCTCCAGGAGTTAACAGCCCCGATTCTGACCCCAGCTCGCTCGGGAAAGAGTCAGAAAACGCAATCCCAAAAACAGACTGACTACTACTTTGATCTTACTACTAAACTAAACGACTTTGTTGGTCCTTACTTCCCTTTACTTAGTTGTTGCTGGCTTTGCTTTCGTTCGCTTTCGGTTCGGTCCGCTCGGCTGGATGGACCGTTCGTTGGTCTCATTAGCTGGATGACGGAGGCGGGCGGGCGGCCCTCCTTGGCCGCTGCCTGCGATCGACGCTTCCACTAGTAGAGAGGGGCCGGGGGTAGGGGGGTCGTTGTCGCTCTGCCCGCAACCTTTGCCGCCCGGACCGGTCCACTGACGACCCCGGCCCCGGAGGGAGCCCCTTTATCGCTTCTCGGCCTCTTCTGGCTAAGATCAAAGTGTAGTATCTGTTCTTATCAGCTTAATATCTGATAGGTCCCTCGCATGGAGGGATCACGATATTAAACTGATTTTTGGAACTCGGTCAAGGGTTAGGAGCTTGCTCCCCCTTCTCCACGGGTTGGCCTGGTATTGCACTGCCTCCAGGAGTTAACAGCCCCGATTCTGACCCCAGCTCGCTCGGGAAAGAGTCAGAAAACGCAATCCCAAAAACAGACTGACTACTACTTTGATCTTACTACTAAACTAAACGACTTTGTTGGTCCTTACTTCCCTTTACTTAGTTGTTGCTGGCTTTGCTTTCGTTCGCTTTCGGTTCGGTCCGCTCGGCTGGATGGACCGTTCGTTGGTCTCATTAGCTGGATGACGGAGGCGGGCGGGCGGCCCTCCTTGGCCGCTGCCTGCGATCGACGCTTCCACTAGTAGAGAGGGGCCGGGGGTAGGGGGGTCGTTGTCGCTCTGCCCGCAACCTTTGCCGCCCGGACCGGTCCACTGACGACCCCGGCCCCGGAGGGAGCCCCTTTATCGCTTCTCGGCCTCTTCTGGCTAAGATCAAAGTGTAGTATCTGTTCTTATCAGCTTAATATCTGATAGGTCCCTCGCATGGAGGGATCACGATATTAAACTGATTTTTGGAACTCGGTCAAGGGTTAGGAGCTTGCTCCCCCTTCTCCACGGGTTGGCCTGGTATTGCACTGCCTCCAGGAGTTAACAGCCCCGATTCTGACCCCAGCTCGCTCGGGAAAGAGTCAGAAAACGCAATCCCAAAAACAGACTGACTACTACTTTGATCTTACTACTAAACTAAACGACTTTGTTGGTCCTTACTTCCCTTTACTTAGTTGTTGCTGGCTTTGCTTTCGTTCGCTTTCGGTTCGGTCCGCTCGGCTGGATGGACCGTTCGTTGGTCTCATTAGCTGGATGACGGAGGCGGGCGGGCGGCCCTCCTTGGCCGCTGCCTGCGATCGACGCTTCCACTAGTAGAGAGGGGCCGGGGGTAGGGGGGTCGTTGTCGCTCTGCCCGCAACCTTTGCCGCCCGGACCGGTCCACTGACGACCCCGGCCCCGGAGGGAGCCCCTTTATCGCTTCTCGGCCTCTTCTGGCTAAGATCAAAGTGTAGTATCTGTTCTTATCAGCTTAATATCTGATAGGTCCCTCGCATGGAGGGATCACGATATTAAACTGATTTTTGGAACTCGGTCAAGGGTTAGGAGCTTGCTCCCCCTTCTCCACGGGTTGGCCTGGTATTGCACTGCCTCCAGGAGTTAACAGCCCCGATTCTGACCCCAGCTCGCTCGGGAAAGAGTCAGAAAACGCAATCCCAAAAACAGACTGACTACTACTTTGATCTTACTACTAAACTAAACGACTTTGTTGGTCCTTACTTCCCTTTACTTAGTTGTTGCTGGCTTTGCTTTCGTTCGCTTTCGGTTCGGTCCGCTCGGCTGGATGGACCGTTCGTTGGTCTCATTAGCTGGATGACGGAGGCGGGCGGGCGGCCCTCCTTGGCCGCTGCCTGCGATCGACGCTTCCACTAGTAGAGAGGGGCCGGGGGTAGGGGGGTCGTTGTCGCTCTGCCCGCAACCTTTGCCGCCCGGACCGGTCCACTGACGACCCCGGCCCCGGAGGGAGCCCCTTTATCGCTTCTCGGCCTCTTCTGGCTAAGATCAAAGTGTAGTATCTGTTCTTATCAGCTTAATATCTGATAGGTCCCTCGCATGGAGGGATCACGATATTAAACTGATTTTTGGAACTCGGTCAAGGGTTAGGAGCTTGCTCCCCCTTCTCCACGGGTTGGCCTGGTATTGCACTGCCTCCAGGAGTTAACAGCCCCGATTCTGACCCCAGCTCGCTCGGGAAAGAGTCAGAAAACGCAATCCCAAAAACAGACTGACTACTACTTTGATCTTACTACTAAACTAAACGACTTTGTTGGTCCTTACTTCCCTTTACTTAGTTGTTGCTGGCTTTGCTTTCGTTCGCTTTCGGTTCGGTCCGCTCGGCTGGATGGACCGTTCGTTGGTCTCATTAGCTGGATGACGGAGGCGGGCGGGCGGCCCTCCTTGGCCGCTGCCTGCGATCGACGCTTCCACTAGTAGAGAGGGGCCGGGGGTAGGGGGGTCGTTGTCGCTCTGCCCGCAACCTTTGCCGCCCGGACCGGTCCACTGACGACCCCGGCCCCGGAGGGAGCCCCTTTATCGCTTCTCGGCCTCTTCTGGCTAAGATCAAAGTGTAGTATCTGTTCTTATCAGCTTAATATCTGATAGGTCCCTCGCATGGAGGGATCACGATATTAAACTGATTTTTGGAACTCGGTCAAGGGTTAGGAGCTTGCTCCCCCTTCTCCACGGGTTGGCCTGGTATTGCACTGCCTCCAGGAGTTAACAGCCCCGATTCTGACCCCAGCTCGCTCGGGAAAGAGTCAGAAAACGCAATCCCAAAAACAGACTGACTACTACTTTGATCTTACTACTAAACTAAACGACTTTGTTGGTCCTTACTTCCCTTTACTTAGTTGTTGCTGGCTTTGCTTTCGTTCGCTTTCGGTTCGGTCCGCTCGGCTGGATGGACCGTTCGTTGGTCTCATTAGCTGGATGACGGAGGCGGGCGGGCGGCCCTCCTTGGCCGCTGCCTGCGATCGACGCTTCCACTAGTAGAGAGGGGCCGGGGGTAGGGGGGTCGTTGTCGCTCTGCCCGCAACCTTTGCCGCCCGGACCGGTCCACTGACGACCCCGGCCCCGGAGGGAGCCCCTTTATCGCTTCTCGGCCTCTTCTGGCTAAGATCAAAGTGTAGTATCTGTTCTTATCAGCTTAATATCTGATAGGTCCCTCGCATGGAGGGATCACGATATTAAACTGATTTTTGGAACTCGGTCAAGGGTTAGGAGCTTGCTCCCCCTTCTCCACGGGTTGGCCTGGTATTGCACTGCCTCCAGGAGTTAACAGCCCCGATTCTGACCCCAGCTCGCTCGGGAAAGAGTCAGAAAACGCAATCCCAAAAACAGACTGACTACTACTTTGATCTTACTACTAAACTAAACGACTTTGTTGGTCCTTACTTCCCTTTACTTAGTTGTTGCTGGCTTTGCTTTCGTTCGCTTTCGGTTCGGTCCGCTCGGCTGGATGGACCGTTCGTTGGTCTCATTAGCTGGATGACGGAGGCGGGCGGGCGGCCCTCCTTGGCCGCTGCCTGCGATCGACGCTTCCACTAGTAGAGAGGGGCCGGGGGTAGGGGGGTCGTTGTCGCTCTGCCCGCAACCTTTGCCGCCCGGACCGGTCCACTGACGACCCCGGCCCCGGAGGGAGCCCCTTTATCGCTTCTCGGCCTCTTCTGGCTAAGATCAAAGTGTAGTATCTGTTCTTATCAGCTTAATATCTGATAGGTCCCTCGCATGGAGGGATCACGATATTAAACTGATTTTTGGAACTCGGTCAAGGGTTAGGAGCTTGCTCCCCCTTCTCCACGGGTTGGCCTGGTATTGCACTGCCTCCAGGAGTTAACAGCCCCGATTCTGACCCCAGCTCGCTCGGGAAAGAGTCAGAAAACGCAATCCCAAAAACAGACTGACTACTACTTTGATCTTACTACTAAACTAAACGACTTTGTTGGTCCTTACTTCCCTTTACTTAGTTGTTGCTGGCTTTGCTTTCGTTCGCTTTCGGTTCGGTCCGCTCGGCTGGATGGACCGTTCGTTGGTCTCATTAGCTGGATGACGGAGGCGGGCGGGCGGCCCTCCTTGGCCGCTGCCTGCGATCGACGCTTCCACTAGTAGAGAGGGGCCGGGGGTAGGGGGGTCGTTGTCGCTCTGCCCGCAACCTTTGCCGCCCGGACCGGTCCACTGACGACCCCGGCCCCGGAGGGAGCCCCTTTATCGCTTCTCGGCCTCTTCTGGCTAAGATCAAAGTGTAGTATCTGTTCTTATCAGCTTAATATCTGATAGGTCCCTCGCATGGAGGGATCACGATATTAAACTGATTTTTGGAACTCGGTCAAGGGTTAGGAGCTTGCTCCCCCTTCTCCACGGGTTGGCCTGGTATTGCACTGCCTCCAGGAGTTAACAGCCCCGATTCTGACCCCAGCTCGCTCGGGAAAGAGTCAGAAAACGCAATCCCAAAAACAGACTGACTACTACTTTGATCTTACTACTAAACTAAACGACTTTGTTGGTCCTTACTTCCCTTTACTTAGTTGTTGCTGGCTTTGCTTTCGTTCGCTTTCGGTTCGGTCCGCTCGGCTGGATGGACCGTTCGTTGGTCTCATTAGCTGGATGACGGAGGCGGGCGGGCGGCCCTCCTTGGCCGCTGCCTGCGATCGACGCTTCCACTAGTAGAGAGGGGCCGGGGGTAGGGGGGTCGTTGTCGCTCTGCCCGCAACCTTTGCCGCCCGGACCGGTCCACTGACGACCCCGGCCCCGGAGGGAGCCCCTTTATCGCTTCTCGGCCTCTTCTGGCTAAGATCAAAGTGTAGTATCTGTTCTTATCAGCTTAATATCTGATAGGTCCCTCGCATGGAGGGATCACGATATTAAACTGATTTTTGGAACTCGGTCAAGGGTTAGGAGCTTGCTCCCCCTTCTCCACGGGTTGGCCTGGTATTGCACTGCCTCCAGGAGTTAACAGCCCCGATTCTGACCCCAGCTCGCTCGGGAAAGAGTCAGAAAACGCAATCCCAAAAACAGACTGACTACTACTTTGATCTTACTACTAAACTAAACGACTTTGTTGGTCCTTACTTCCCTTTACTTAGTTGTTGCTGGCTTTGCTTTCGTTCGCTTTCGGTTCGGTCCGCTCGGCTGGATGGACCGTTCGTTGGTCTCATTAGCTGGATGACGGAGGCGGGCGGGCGGCCCTCCTTGGCCGCTGCCTGCGATCGACGCTTCCACTAGTAGAGAGGGGCCGGGGGTAGGGGGGTCGTTGTCGCTCTGCCCGCAACCTTTGCCGCCCGGACCGGTCCACTGACGACCCCGGCCCCGGAGGGAGCCCCTTTATCGCTTCTCGGCCTCTTCTGGCTAAGATCAAAGTGTAGTATCTGTTCTTATCAGCTTAATATCTGATAGGTCCCTCGCATGGAGGGATCACGATATTAAACTGATTTTTGGAACTCGGTCAAGGGTTAGGAGCTTGCTCCCCCTTCTCCACGGGTTGGCCTGGTATTGCACTGCCTCCAGGAGTTAACAGCCCCGATTCTGACCCCAGCTCGCTCGGGAAAGAGTCAGAAAACGCAATCCCAAAAACAGACTGACTACTACTTTGATCTTACTACTAAACTAAACGACTTTGTTGGTCCTTACTTCCCTTTACTTAGTTGTTGCTGGCTTTGCTTTCGTTCGCTTTCGGTTCGGTCCGCTCGGCTGGATGGACCGTTCGTTGGTCTCATTAGCTGGATGACGGAGGCGGGCGGGCGGCCCTCCTTGGCCGCTGCCTGCGATCGACGCTTCCACTAGTAGAGAGGGGCCGGGGGTAGGGGGGTCGTTGTCGCTCTGCCCGCAACCTTTGCCGCCCGGACCGGTCCACTGACGACCCCGGCCCCGGAGGGAGCCCCTTTATCGCTTCTCGGCCTCTTCTGGCTAAGATCAAAGTGTAGTATCTGTTCTTATCAGCTTAATATCTGATAGGTCCCTCGCATGGAGGGATCACGATATTAAACTGATTTTTGGAACTCGGTCAAGGGTTAGGAGCTTGCTCCCCCTTCTCCACGGGTTGGCCTGGTATTGCACTGCCTCCAGGAGTTAACAGCCCCGATTCTGACCCCAGCTCGCTCGGGAAAGAGTCAGAAAACGCAATCCCAAAAACAGACTGACTACTACTTTGATCTTACTACTAAACTAAACGACTTTGTTGGTCCTTACTTCCCTTTACTTAGTTGTTGCTGGCTTTGCTTTCGTTCGCTTTCGGTTCGGTCCGCTCGGCTGGATGGACCGTTCGTTGGTCTCATTAGCTGGATGACGGAGGCGGGCGGGCGGCCCTCCTTGGCCGCTGCCTGCGATCGACGCTTCCACTAGTAGAGAGGGGCCGGGGGTAGGGGGGTCGTTGTCGCTCTGCCCGCAACCTTTGCCGCCCGGACCGGTCCACTGACGACCCCGGCCCCGGAGGGAGCCCCTTTATCGCTTCTCGGCCTCTTCTGGCTAAGATCAAAGTGTAGTATCTGTTCTTATCAGCTTAATATCTGATAGGTCCCTCGCATGGAGGGATCACGATATTAAACTGATTTTTGGAACTCGGTCAAGGGTTAGGAGCTTGCTCCCCCTTCTCCACGGGTTGGCCTGGTATTGCACTGCCTCCAGGAGTTAACAGCCCCGATTCTGACCCCAGCTCGCTCGGGAAAGAGTCAGAAAACGCAATCCCAAAAACAGACTGACTACTACTTTGATCTTACTACTAAACTAAACGACTTTGTTGGTCCTTACTTCCCTTTACTTAGTTGTTGCTGGCTTTGCTTTCGTTCGCTTTCGGTTCGGTCCGCTCGGCTGGATGGACCGTTCGTTGGTCTCATTAGCTGGATGACGGAGGCGGGCGGGCGGCCCTCCTTGGCCGCTGCCTGCGATCGACGCTTCCACTAGTAGAGAGGGGCCGGGGGTAGGGGGGTCGTTGTCGCTCTGCCCGCAACCTTTGCCGCCCGGACCGGTCCACTGACGACCCCGGCCCCGGAGGGAGCCCCTTTATCGCTTCTCGGCCTCTTCTGGCTAAGATCAAAGTGTAGTATCTGTTCTTATCAGCTTAATATCTGATAGGTCCCTCGCATGGAGGGATCACGATATTAAACTGATTTTTGGAACTCGGTCAAGGGTTAGGAGCTTGCTCCCCCTTCTCCACGGGTTGGCCTGGTATTGCACTGCCTCCAGGAGTTAACAGCCCCGATTCTGACCCCAGCTCGCTCGGGAAAGAGTCAGAAAACGCAATCCCAAAAACAGACTGACTACTACTTTGATCTTACTACTAAACTAAACGACTTTGTTGGTCCTTACTTCCCTTTACTTAGTTGTTGCTGGCTTTGCTTTCGTTCGCTTTCGGTTCGGTCCGCTCGGCTGGATGGACCGTTCGTTGGTCTCATTAGCTGGATGACGGAGGCGGGCGGGCGGCCCTCCTTGGCCGCTGCCTGCGATCGACGCTTCCACTAGTAGAGAGGGGCCGGGGGTAGGGGGGTCGTTGTCGCTCTGCCCGCAACCTTTGCCGCCCGGACCGGTCCACTGACGACCCCGGCCCCGGAGGGAGCCCCTTTATCGCTTCTCGGCCTCTTCTGGCTAAGATCAAAGTGTAGTATCTGTTCTTATCAGCTTAATATCTGATAGGTCCCTCGCATGGAGGGATCACGATATTAAACTGATTTTTGGAACTCGGTCAAGGGTTAGGAGCTTGCTCCCCCTTCTCCACGGGTTGGCCTGGTATTGCACTGCCTCCAGGAGTTAACAGCCCCGATTCTGACCCCAGCTCGCTCGGGAAAGAGTCAGAAAACGCAATCCCAAAAACAGACTGACTACTACTTTGATCTTACTACTAAACTAAACGACTTTGTTGGTCCTTACTTCCCTTTACTTAGTTGTTGCTGGCTTTGCTTTCGTTCGCTTTCGGTTCGGTCCGCTCGGCTGGATGGACCGTTCGTTGGTCTCATTAGCTGGATGACGGAGGCGGGCGGGCGGCCCTCCTTGGCCGCTGCCTGCGATCGACGCTTCCACTAGTAGAGAGGGGCCGGGGGTAGGGGGGTCGTTGTCGCTCTGCCCGCAACCTTTGCCGCCCGGACCGGTCCACTGACGACCCCGGCCCCGGAGGGAGCCCCTTTATCGCTTCTCGGCCTCTTCTGGCTAAGATCAAAGTGTAGTATCTGTTCTTATCAGCTTAATATCTGATAGGTCCCTCGCATGGAGGGATCACGATATTAAACTGATTTTTGGAACTCGGTCAAGGGTTAGGAGCTTGCTCCCCCTTCTCCACGGGTTGGCCTGGTATTGCACTGCCTCCAGGAGTTAACAGCCCCGATTCTGACCCCAGCTCGCTCGGGAAAGAGTCAGAAAACGCAATCCCAAAAACAGACTGACTACTACTTTGATCTTACTACTAAACTAAACGACTTTGTTGGTCCTTACTTCCCTTTACTTAGTTGTTGCTGGCTTTGCTTTCGTTCGCTTTCGGTTCGGTCCGCTCGGCTGGATGGACCGTTCGTTGGTCTCATTAGCTGGATGACGGAGGCGGGCGGGCGGCCCTCCTTGGCCGCTGCCTGCGATCGACGCTTCCACTAGTAGAGAGGGGCCGGGGGTAGGGGGGTCGTTGTCGCTCTGCCCGCAACCTTTGCCGCCCGGACCGGTCCACTGACGACCCCGGCCCCGGAGGGAGCCCCTTTATCGCTTCTCGGCCTCTTCTGGCTAAGATCAAAGTGTAGTATCTGTTCTTATCAGCTTAATATCTGATAGGTCCCTCGCATGGAGGGATCACGATATTAAACTGATTTTTGGAACTCGGTCAAGGGTTAGGAGCTTGCTCCCCCTTCTCCACGGGTTGGCCTGGTATTGCACTGCCTCCAGGAGTTAACAGCCCCGATTCTGACCCCAGCTCGCTCGGGAAAGAGTCAGAAAACGCAATCCCAAAAACAGACTGACTACTACTTTGATCTTACTACTAAACTAAACGACTTTGTTGGTCCTTACTTCCCTTTACTTAGTTGTTGCTGGCTTTGCTTTCGTTCGCTTTCGGTTCGGTCCGCTCGGCTGGATGGACCGTTCGTTGGTCTCATTAGCTGGATGACGGAGGCGGGCGGGCGGCCCTCCTTGGCCGCTGCCTGCGATCGACGCTTCCACTAGTAGAGAGGGGCCGGGGGTAGGGGGGTCGTTGTCGCTCTGCCCGCAACCTTTGCCGCCCGGACCGGTCCACTGACGACCCCGGCCCCGGAGGGAGCCCCTTTATCGCTTCTCGGCCTCTTCTGGCTAAGATCAAAGTGTAGTATCTGTTCTTATCAGCTTAATATCTGATAGGTCCCTCGCATGGAGGGATCACGATATTAAACTGATTTTTGGAACTCGGTCAAGGGTTAGGAGCTTGCTCCCCCTTCTCCACGGGTTGGCCTGGTATTGCACTGCCTCCAGGAGTTAACAGCCCCGATTCTGACCCCAGCTCGCTCGGGAAAGAGTCAGAAAACGCAATCCCAAAAACAGACTGACTACTACTTTGATCTTACTACTAAACTAAACGACTTTGTTGGTCCTTACTTCCCTTTACTTAGTTGTTGCTGGCTTTGCTTTCGTTCGCTTTCGGTTCGGTCCGCTCGGCTGGATGGACCGTTCGTTGGTCTCATTAGCTGGATGACGGAGGCGGGCGGGCGGCCCTCCTTGGCCGCTGCCTGCGATCGACGCTTCCACTAGTAGAGAGGGGCCGGGGGTAGGGGGGTCGTTGTCGCTCTGCCCGCAACCTTTGCCGCCCGGACCGGTCCACTGACGACCCCGGCCCCGGAGGGAGCCCCTTTATCGCTTCTCGGCCTCTTCTGGCTAAGATCAAAGTGTAGTATCTGTTCTTATCAGCTTAATATCTGATAGGTCCCTCGCATGGAGGGATCACGATATTAAACTGATTTTTGGAACTCGGTCAAGGGTTAGGAGCTTGCTCCCCCTTCTCCACGGGTTGGCCTGGTATTGCACTGCCTCCAGGAGTTAACAGCCCCGATTCTGACCCCAGCTCGCTCGGGAAAGAGTCAGAAAACGCAATCCCAAAAACAGACTGACTACTACTTTGATCTTACTACTAAACTAAACGACTTTGTTGGTCCTTACTTCCCTTTACTTAGTTGTTGCTGGCTTTGCTTTCGTTCGCTTTCGGTTCGGTCCGCTCGGCTGGATGGACCGTTCGTTGGTCTCATTAGCTGGATGACGGAGGCGGGCGGGCGGCCCTCCTTGGCCGCTGCCTGCGATCGACGCTTCCACTAGTAGAGAGGGGCCGGGGGTAGGGGGGTCGTTGTCGCTCTGCCCGCAACCTTTGCCGCCCGGACCGGTCCACTGACGACCCCGGCCCCGGAGGGAGCCCCTTTATCGCTTCTCGGCCTCTTCTGGCTAAGATCAAAGTGTAGTATCTGTTCTTATCAGCTTAATATCTGATAGGTCCCTCGCATGGAGGGATCACGATATTAAACTGATTTTTGGAACTCGGTCAAGGGTTAGGAGCTTGCTCCCCCTTCTCCACGGGTTGGCCTGGTATTGCACTGCCTCCAGGAGTTAACAGCCCCGATTCTGACCCCAGCTCGCTCGGGAAAGAGTCAGAAAACGCAATCCCAAAAACAGACTGACTACTACTTTGATCTTACTACTAAACTAAACGACTTTGTTGGTCCTTACTTCCCTTTACTTAGTTGTTGCTGGCTTTGCTTTCGTTCGCTTTCGGTTCGGTCCGCTCGGCTGGATGGACCGTTCGTTGGTCTCATTAGCTGGATGACGGAGGCGGGCGGGCGGCCCTCCTTGGCCGCTGCCTGCGATCGACGCTTCCACTAGTAGAGAGGGGCCGGGGGTAGGGGGGTCGTTGTCGCTCTGCCCGCAACCTTTGCCGCCCGGACCGGTCCACTGACGACCCCGGCCCCGGAGGGAGCCCCTTTATCGCTTCTCGGCCTCTTCTGGCTAAGATCAAAGTGTAGTATCTGTTCTTATCAGCTTAATATCTGATAGGTCCCTCGCATGGAGGGATCACGATATTAAACTGATTTTTGGAACTCGGTCAAGGGTTAGGAGCTTGCTCCCCCTTCTCCACGGGTTGGCCTGGTATTGCACTGCCTCCAGGAGTTAACAGCCCCGATTCTGACCCCAGCTCGCTCGGGAAAGAGTCAGAAAACGCAATCCCAAAAACAGACTGACTACTACTTTGATCTTACTACTAAACTAAACGACTTTGTTGGTCCTTACTTCCCTTTACTTAGTTGTTGCTGGCTTTGCTTTCGTTCGCTTTCGGTTCGGTCCGCTCGGCTGGATGGACCGTTCGTTGGTCTCATTAGCTGGATGACGGAGGCGGGCGGGCGGCCCTCCTTGGCCGCTGCCTGCGATCGACGCTTCCACTAGTAGAGAGGGGCCGGGGGTAGGGGGGTCGTTGTCGCTCTGCCCGCAACCTTTGCCGCCCGGACCGGTCCACTGACGACCCCGGCCCCGGAGGGAGCCCCTTTATCGCTTCTCGGCCTCTTCTGGCTAAGATCAAAGTGTAGTATCTGTTCTTCAGTGCTTGCTCTGGTCTGCTATTAGTTGACGAGTTGGGAGCTTTTGGCCTTTGGTCAAAAGTCTTTTTTCTTTTTTGGCCTCTTTTGGCGTCTTGCTCTTGCGAGGACCAGCCCCTTCTTTGGGGATTGGACCTCCTTGAGAATTTGTTGAATTTTTGTTTTGTTTTTTTGTTAACTGTTGTTTTCTATTTTTTTACAGATAGTCCGGGGTCTAGCTAGAGCTTAAGCAGCCGGCAGGGCCAAGGGATACCGACGTGCCTTTTTAGGCGAAGGTCCCTTGGTTTCCGAATCGGCGGGCACTAGTTGGGCTCCGGGCCTTCACTTAGATGGAGCAGGCCTCTGCTCCTGCCACCTTGGGGGACGCCCCAGGTGTAGTGTCCGAGACGGGTCGGGGGGGTGCCATCCCGCAAGGCACCCCCAGTTCGAGAAGGGTTCCCGGGGTCGCCACCCCAGAGGTCGGATCGAGAGCGGGGGTCGCTGCCCCCAGTCCAGTGGTCGAGACTACTGGCATGAGTTCGGAAGGGTCGAGTTCGGTCGCGGGGGTCGCCGCCCCCAGTTCGAGACGCGTGTCGGGGGTTGCTGCCCGTAAAGGCAACCCCAGTTCGAGTGCAGCGGTCGCTAAGGCAGGCAGAATGATGGTCGCGGGGGGGGATGCCCCGTGGGGTACCCCCAATGAGGTGGGTCCTAGCGTTGCCATCATAGAAGTCCCCCCAACTGTAGCTATAGGCAGAGCAGGGGCTATGACAAGGGAGAAAGTGGCGGAGGCTTGGAGGAACTCCATGAGGGAGTCGAAAGGAGACGAGGAGGCTGCGACCTGGGAGGAGGCGCGGAAAAACCGTAGACGGCCGGTTAAGCGTTGGTGGGTCCCGGACGAGGGTCCCCCAACTGGAACGCAATCTGAGAGGAACAGCCCACAAAAGCCGTCGATGGAGGGCCTCAGAAAGGCAAAATCGGAGGAGGTAATAGTGGTGGATGGGTGCTCCCCGGGGTCAGGGAGGGCGTCAGCGACGGAAGCAGTACCAGCCAGTGCGGAGGATTGGCCAGCCCTCACCAAGGACGATTCCCCAATTCCGGCTGCACAAAGAGAGGTGGCAACTGCATGGTCGGGCGCAAAGACAAGCACGGCGGTTCCAGGAGGCAAGAAGAAGACCCCCCAGTACTACAAAGACCTCCTGGAAAATAATTTTAAGGAATATGCGTCCGGCAGCGTGATGAAGATTGTTCCAGGGGTACAAGAGGCCATACAGGAGCGGTCGATCGCCTTCCTCACCTTCGACGAGAAGGGGAAGGGACTCACCAGGATCCCGCAGGAGAAGATGGCGGAAATATTGGGAGAGCTGCGGATTCCGGCCCAGTATATGGTTCGGCGTTTTTTTGCCATGTGGGATATCCTTTTGCCATCAAGGGAGGTTGCAGAGAGACTGTCAAAAGGGGATCTCACATGGAAAGGATTTCGACTGAGGCCGGAATACAAGTCTAAGAGAAGGGCAGCGGTTACGATAAAAGGGGTGCCCAGCTTCATCTCGGAGGACCAGCTGGGTGCCACGATGTCCCAATATGGAGAGGTTGAAAGTGTGCAGCCGGTGATTGGGCCCCGTGGAATAAGGATGGGGGAGATTAAGCTCGAGATGAGGGTCGATAGGAAGGAGGTAGAAAAGATCCCCTCCCAACTATCTTGTGAGGGTTGGACCATGCTAGTTCTGGTAGAAGGGAGGAGACCGCACTGCTGGTCCTGCCAAAAACCTGGCCATGTGTCCCGCTTCTGTCCCAAAAGGATAGAGGAAGAGAAGAAGAACAAGGGGCAGAAGCCGGCCGAAGAAAAGGCAGTTGAAAGGAACGAGGCCGACACCTGGAGCAAGGTGGTGTCCAGGAGGACCAAGAAAATAGCTGAGGTGTCCGCTCCCACAACAACACCCAGAGGAGCGGCGGTGTCGGCCAAACGGAAGCTCAGGGTCAGCTCCTCCGAATCAGAAGGAGAAGATGGAGGAGAATCCAAGAAGGATGCAAAAAGAGAAAAGACGGCAGAAGAAGACCCTGAGCATCCGCCAACAGCCCCCGATGAGGATGTCCAGGCCACCCCTCCCCTATTCAACACGCCTCCAGAGGAAAAGGAGCCGGGCGAAGCCCCTGAAACACCGATGGAGGCTGAGGAGCCAGTAAGAAAACTAACAGAGAAGCCGGCAGCCCCCAGAGAGGAGAAGACAAGGAAGTTTCCTTTCTGGCCGGGGGAAAGGATATGTGAAGTAAGGATGAGTGAGACGGTCAGCGACCTCAACGGAAGACAAAAAAAACATCTCAAGTCCCTCGAAAGCCTCTCAAAGGTGGACGAGAAGGAGGTCGCTGATCCCAGAAACTTCCCGGATGCTCCTCAGCTCATCACGTTCGTCCGGCCAAATAGGGGAGGGCGAGCGAAAGCCCTATGGAGGATGCTGGAGGCCAGCAAAACAGCGTTTAAGGGGCTAAAAATATTCGACGGGGAGCACCCATCACTAGGGCAAATAGCCAAGAAAAGTGAGGGGCGGGTCCCTATTTATGTTCACCCCTCCCTGTATAGGGCTCTAAAAATTACGTTTCCTCTGGACGTTGGGGGCCTGGCTAGAGACGGACGGCTTACGTCCGACCTGCTCTCGGGCAGTCTTGGCCAGGCCTTTGACGTCCTGTCCCCCGAGGACTTCAGACCCCTAGTTGACGAATTTTACTAGGTAGGGAAGCATGGCCACGGGCTTGAACCTGGCTAGTTTGAATGCGAGGGGCATGAGATCTCGAAGCAAAGCTGCTCGCGTACTGAGGGATCTCGTGGCCCTTGAGGTAGATATAGCTGCGTTACAGGAGACCCACTTTGTTGGGCCCGGGGATTGCAGTGTGCTGGTCAACGACTTTGACGTTTACTCAGCATACGGCAATCTCCGTAGCAGTGGGGTTTCTGTTCTAGTAAGTCGCACCCTGTCCGCGACGGTTACCGTTATCCACGCCGACGCTCATGGGAGGCTGGTCGTGGTCGATGTTGCCGTTAAAAGCGGCGTGTTCCGGATAGTGGCAGTTTATGCACCTAACATCCCCAGCGAGAGGGTTTCCTTTTTTCAGCGGGTGGAGGTGTTTCTCTCTTCGGGTCCGGAGCGGGTAGTCTTAATGGGGGACTGGAATGCCGTCCTGGACCCCAGCATAGATAAGGTCGGGGGGGTTAGAGGGTCGGGTTGGTGTGAAAGCAGCCTGTCTGACCTGATGGCCTCGTGCGATCTGGTCGATAGGTTCCGTCTGGATCACCCTGGGAGGGAGATGTGGACGTGGCACACTAGTGCGGCCTCCAGTCCAAGTACATACTTGGACAGGATGTTAATTAGAAGGGGCGACGTAGATTTTCTATCTTGTCCCACGTTCCACTGGCTAGGTCATTCGGACCACAAACTCGTGTTGGCCCGTTTGAAGTTAGGTAATAGGCCTAGGTTGGCTGGCTACTGGAAGTTGAACGCCTCCTTGTTGGAGTCGGAAGACTTCCGGGAGCGGCTGACAACACTAATCCAGAGGGAGTTAGTGGGGGCGGTTACCGGGAGTAGCTGGTGGGTTAAGCTTAAGGTCACCATTAGGCGCTTTTGTGTCCAATATAGCCAAAGCCTCGCGTTAGTTAGGGCTCGGACCAAAAGGCACTTAGACGATAGACTGACCCGGGCGGTGGCAGGGGGGGATTCCCTAGAACTAGCTCTAGTAAAGGAGGACCTGAATCGCTTGGCTAGCGAGCGATACACAGGTCAGGTAGTTAGAGCTAGGTTAAAAAGAGTCTCCAACGAAGCCGCGAACGTTGACGCTGTTGAGCGTGGGGCTGCTTTAAGACGTGGCTCGGATGGGTACATTCGGGAAGTGAAAGACCTGGAAGGGCGCTCTCTCGTGTCGGCGCGGGAGATCTGCAACGGGTTTCGACAACATCTGGAGGAGCGATTCACCCAACTACCCAGACTCCGCGGCCAGGAGTTTGGCGGCTATTTGGCTGGCTCGCCCCGCCTTACTGCGGACCGAGCGGCTAGCTGCGAGGGGATGGTTACGGAGCGTGAGGTCATTACTGCGTTGAAGCAGGTAGGCCTCAACAAATCTCCGGGACTTGATGGTTTGCCCTATGAATTGTTCTTGAGGCTGTCGCCCATGTTTGTGCCCCTTCTGACGGGCGTGTTTAACCACTGGTTTGTCACGGGCTCGATCCCGAGACAGGTTACCAAGGGAGTGGTCACGCTTTTGAAGAAGGGGAACCAACCTGGAGGGGGGAATCTAGACGATTACAGGCCGATCACTCTGCTTAACGCAGACGTGAAGATTTTGGCTCGCGTTCTTGCAAATCGGATGCAGGTTGTTATCGGTGACTTGGTCGAACCGGATCAGAATTACGCTGTGAAGGGTCGATCAATTCAGAACAACTTGCACCTGGTGCGCTTGATCTTAGAGGGTTTAGAAGACGACACGGAAGCCGCGCTGATCAATTTGGATCAGTCCAAGGCGTTCGATAGGGTGGACCATGGGTTCCTGAGGTCTGTTGTGGAAACCGCCGGCTTTGGTCCGGACTTCCGCAAGTGGGTCTCTGCTCTGTATCGTGATCCCGCGGTAGTGGTGCAAGTCAACGGTAGGTTGTCGGAGTCCTTTGGGGTCTCTCGGTCGGTGCGGCAGGGCTGTCCGCTGTCGCCTCTGCTCTATGTCCTGGCGTTGGAGCCCTTCCTTCGCAAATTAAGGGACGAGGCGGCGAGACCAGTCCTACGCGGCATTGCTCTACCTGGCGGCCGATTTGCCAGGGTGTCCGCGTACGCTGATGACGTCACCGTTTTCGCAGCTTGTCGTAACGACATCGAAGCGGTGATAGAGGCGATCGCTGAGTACGAAGTTGTTACAGGGGCCGTGATCAATCGCAGCAAGTCCGTCGGCCTGCGGTTGAGCGCCTGGACCGGGGTAAACTCGCTTCCAGGTGCGTTCGGCTGGACTGATGGCCCGGTTAAGATCCTCGGCGTGTGGTTCGGGCCGGATCTCCAGTTGGACAAGAATTGGTCGGAGGTACAGACGAAGGTCGAATCGTCGGTCGTGTCTTGGATTCGAAGGAGGTTGTCCTTGAAGGGTCGTGCGGAGGCATGCGCCACTTACGTGTTTCCGCTGATCCTTTACCGTTTATCTGTTCTTCCCCTGCCTGCGGACCGCTGTAAGGCTTTAGAGCGCCTCCTTTTTAAACTGCTGTGGAAAGGAGGAAAGCCGTATGTCCGTAGACAGGTCTGTACGCAGAAACTTGGCGAGGGAGGCTTGGGAATGCCGGACTTGAAAAGTCACAAGCATGCTGAAAGACTGGCGTTCCTGAGTCGTACACTGTTAGAGGAGACGCACTGGGTACCAGCGGTGGAACAGGCTTTTCCGCAGCTCGTATCCGCCCCTGCCGCTGAAGGTCGCAGAAGACCAGCAGGGGATTCGCGTTTCTTCACCGAGTGCCGGGCTGCCCTTAGGGCGTTGCCGGGGTCCAGTGACCTTGCGCGGTCTAGGAGGAGGCTGTATCGGGATCTAGTGGTGGGGACCGCTAACGATCCGCTGGTGGAGCGGCTACATCTGTCGGGGGAGGAGGTTCTCTCGCTGTGGAGTTGGGCGCCTGCCAGCAGTCATTTAAATAATTCAGAATTTTCAGTAACGTGGAGACTGGTCCGGGACGCGTTGCCACTTTTCGACCGACTTGCCAGAGATTGCCGGGATAGAGAATTTTATTATCCCCCGTGCCCCCGCTGCAATGACGAGGAGGAGGACGAGACGAGGGAACACGCGTTCTTTCTTTGCAGCGGGGTGCGGAGTCTCTGGAGGTATGTCGAAGAGGTAACGGCTCGCATCGACCCCGAGCGGTCGGTGCCACTTGATTTAGCGTATGTGATCGATAATGTGGACCCGCCGTTTTCTAGGGAGAAACGGTTGGTGTTTCTAGCGATACTAGCCGTAGCTAGGTTAGTGACGTGGGTTTCACGTCTAGACATCGTCTATGAGGGGCAGTCTGTTTCCGATCGGGATCTGGTCGTTCGTTTTAAGCACCAACTTAAAACGAAAATCAGATGCGATTGGGAAAGGTTGCCCCGCATCGACTTTGATAGAAGATGGGTGCACAACACTAGTTTGTGCATCCGACGAGGAGCCAGTTTCGAGTTCGTGCTTCCCCCTGGTTAGAATTGGTCCTAGGGTGCTGGGGTTGGTGTTTTCTATACTCGGAACCCACCCCAATGTATTTGTTAAACAAGAGTTTACTCTTGTCCATGGGTAGAAGCTAGGGTTAGTTAGGAAATGGTAACCACTTCGAGTGGAAGATGAGTATCTTTATTAGGGCCTAGACTAGGGATGTATGTGTGTCGATCCGGTCCCTGATTTATTTTTATTCGGCACTAGGAGAGCTTCCAAAGATGCCCACTCCCACTTGTTTGTTTTGTCCCCGGCCTTTGTTGCCCCTTATGCATTTTTATCTTGGAAGACGCCGTCCATTCCCGACGAACCCCCTCCACAAGTTATTTTTTCACCAGCAGTTTTTGCTGTCCCGTAGATCCTCCATTCCCCCACTAGGGAGCGACCTGCTTGCTTTCACCTTTCCCTTCGGGGAGGGGATCGGAAGACAGTGGGCGTTCCACTAACGAGTAGAGAGTAGGATGGGAGGGTCCCTTACTAATCCGCCCCCATAGGCATTTTGTTAAGTTGTTTTCTTTTTATTTCTTTTTGGGTGTATTTTAGCTTGCCCCCCTCCCCTTCATCTCACCCCCATTTATTTTAAAAAAAAAAAAAAAAAAAAAAAAAAAAAAAAAAAAAAAAAAATACTTTTGTTTGTACATATATTTTTGTTTTGTTTTATGTAAATACACTTTTTTATTATTACAGAATGCATGAAGGTCGCCTGCCATCCCGTTAAGCTGGGGAGAATTAGTTTTGTTTTAAATAGGTCCTGGTAAGAATGTAAGGCGAATTGTAGAATGATAGTTCTCTAGTGTAGTCTTTTAATAAAGAACTTGTCTTTCAGTACAAGTCTAGCGTTAGCTTTAGTAAAGACCCGATTTCTTTTTTCCCCCACACCCCCCTACTTGGCCCTGGTGCCTAAGTTGTTACGGACCCCAAATAAGGCCTTGGCAGTAGATAATGCCAAGGTCGGGGCCGTAACGACTAAATAAATTCTCGGCCTCTTCTGGCTAAGATCAAAGTGTAGTATCTGTTCTTATCAGCTTAATATCTGATAGGTCCCTCGCATGGAGGGATCACGATATTAAACTGATTTTTGGAACTCGGTCAAGGGTTAGGAGCTTGCTCCCCCTTCTCCACGGGTTGGCCTGGTATTGCACTGCCTCCAGGAGTTAACAGCCCCGATTCTGACCCCAGCTCGCTCGGGAAAGAGTCAGAAAACGCAATCCCAAAAACAGACTGACTACTACTTTGATCTTACTACTAAACTAAACGACTTTGTTGGTCCTTACTTCCCTTTACTTAGTTGTTGCTGGCTTTGCTTTCGTTCGCTTTCGGTTCGGTCCGCTCGGCTGGATGGACCGTTCGTTGGTCTCATTAGCTGGATGACGGAGGCGGGCGGGCGGCCCTCCTTGGCCGCTGCCTGCGATCGACGCTTCCACTAGTAGAGAGGGGCCGGGGGTAGGGGGGTCGTTGTCGCTCTGCCCGCAACCTTTGCCGCCCGGACCGGTCCACTGACGACCCCGGCCCCGGAGGGAGCCCCTTTATCGCTTCTCGGCCTCTTCTGGCTAAGATCAAAGTGTAGTATCTGTTCTTATCAGCTTAATATCTGATAGGTCCCTCGCATGGAGGGATCACGATATTAAACTGATTTTTGGAACTCGGTCAAGGGTTAGGAGCTTGCTCCCCCTTCTCCACGGGTTGGCCTGGTATTGCACTGCCTCCAGGAGTTAACAGCCCCGATTCTGACCCCAGCTCGCTCGGGAAAGAGTCAGAAAACGCAATCCCAAAAACAGACTGACTACTACTTTGATCTTACTACTAAACTAAACGACTTTGTTGGTCCTTACTTCCCTTTACTTAGTTGTTGCTGGCTTTGCTTTCGTTCGCTTTCGGTTCGGTCCGCTCGGCTGGATGGACCGTTCGTTGGTCTCATTAGCTGGATGACGGAGGCGGGCGGGCGGCCCTCCTTGGCCGCTGCCTGCGATCGACGCTTCCACTAGTAGAGAGGGGCCGGGGGTAGGGGGGTCGTTGTCGCTCTGCCCGCAACCTTTGCCGCCCGGACCGGTCCACTGACGACCCCGGCCCCGGAGGGAGCCCCTTTATCGCTTCTCGGCCTCTTCTGGCTAAGATCAAAGTGTAGTATCTGTTCTTATCAGCTTAATATCTGATAGGTCCCTCGCATGGAGGGATCACGATATTAAACTGATTTTTGGAACTCGGTCAAGGGTTAGGAGCTTGCTCCCCCTTCTCCACGGGTTGGCCTGGTATTGCACTGCCTCCAGGAGTTAACAGCCCCGATTCTGACCCCAGCTCGCTCGGGAAAGAGTCAGAAAACGCAATCCCAAAAACAGACTGACTACTACTTTGATCTTACTACTAAACTAAACGACTTTGTTGGTCCTTACTTCCCTTTACTTAGTTGTTGCTGGCTTTGCTTTCGTTCGCTTTCGGTTCGGTCCGCTCGGCTGGATGGACCGTTCGTTGGTCTCATTAGCTGGATGACGGAGGCGGGCGGGCGGCCCTCCTTGGCCGCTGCCTGCGATCGACGCTTCCACTAGTAGAGAGGGGCCGGGGGTAGGGGGGTCGTTGTCGCTCTGCCCGCAACCTTTGCCGCCCGGACCGGTCCACTGACGACCCCGGCCCCGGAGGGAGCCCCTTTATCGCTTCTCGGCCTCTTCTGGCTAAGATCAAAGTGTAGTATCTGTTCTTATCAGCTTAATATCTGATAGGTCCCTCGCATGGAGGGATCACGATATTAAACTGATTTTTGGAACTCGGTCAAGGGTTAGGAGCTTGCTCCCCCTTCTCCACGGGTTGGCCTGGTATTGCACTGCCTCCAGGAGTTAACAGCCCCGATTCTGACCCCAGCTCGCTCGGGAAAGAGTCAGAAAACGCAATCCCAAAAACAGACTGACTACTACTTTGATCTTACTACTAAACTAAACGACTTTGTTGGTCCTTACTTCCCTTTACTTAGTTGTTGCTGGCTTTGCTTTCGTTCGCTTTCGGTTCGGTCCGCTCGGCTGGATGGACCGTTCGTTGGTCTCATTAGCTGGATGACGGAGGCGGGCGGGCGGCCCTCCTTGGCCGCTGCCTGCGATCGACGCTTCCACTAGTAGAGAGGGGCCGGGGGTAGGGGGGTCGTTGTCGCTCTGCCCGCAACCTTTGCCGCCCGGACCGGTCCACTGACGACCCCGGCCCCGGAGGGAGCCCCTTTATCGCTTCTCGGCCTCTTCTGGCTAAGATCAAAGTGTAGTATCTGTTCTTATCAGCTTAATATCTGATAGGTCCCTCGCATGGAGGGATCACGATATTAAACTGATTTTTGGAACTCGGTCAAGGGTTAGGAGCTTGCTCCCCCTTCTCCACGGGTTGGCCTGGTATTGCACTGCCTCCAGGAGTTAACAGCCCCGATTCTGACCCCAGCTCGCTCGGGAAAGAGTCAGAAAACGCAATCCCAAAAACAGACTGACTACTACTTTGATCTTACTACTAAACTAAACGACTTTGTTGGTCCTTACTTCCCTTTACTTAGTTGTTGCTGGCTTTGCTTTCGTTCGCTTTCGGTTCGGTCCGCTCGGCTGGATGGACCGTTCGTTGGTCTCATTAGCTGGATGACGGAGGCGGGCGGGCGGCCCTCCTTGGCCGCTGCCTGCGATCGACGCTTCCACTAGTAGAGAGGGGCCGGGGGTAGGGGGGTCGTTGTCGCTCTGCCCGCAACCTTTGCCGCCCGGACCGGTCCACTGACGACCCCGGCCCCGGAGGGAGCCCCTTTATCGCTTCTCGGCCTCTTCTGGCTAAGATCAAAGTGTAGTATCTGTTCTTATCAGCTTAATATCTGATAGGTCCCTCGCATGGAGGGATCACGATATTAAACTGATTTTTGGAACTCGGTCAAGGGTTAGGAGCTTGCTCCCCCTTCTCCACGGGTTGGCCTGGTATTGCACTGCCTCCAGGAGTTAACAGCCCCGATTCTGACCCCAGCTCGCTCGGGAAAGAGTCAGAAAACGCAATCCCAAAAACAGACTGACTACTACTTTGATCTTACTACTAAACTAAACGACTTTGTTGGTCCTTACTTCCCTTTACTTAGTTGTTGCTGGCTTTGCTTTCGTTCGCTTTCGGTTCGGTCCGCTCGGCTGGATGGACCGTTCGTTGGTCTCATTAGCTGGATGACGGAGGCGGGCGGGCGGCCCTCCTTGGCCGCTGCCTGCGATCGACGCTTCCACTAGTAGAGAGGGGCCGGGGGTAGGGGGGTCGTTGTCGCTCTGCCCGCAACCTTTGCCGCCCGGACCGGTCCACTGACGACCCCGGCCCCGGAGGGAGCCCCTTTATCGCTTCTCGGCCTCTTCTGGCTAAGATCAAAGTGTAGTATCTGTTCTTATCAGCTTAATATCTGATAGGTCCCTCGCATGGAGGGATCACGATATTAAACTGATTTTTGGAACTCGGTCAAGGGTTAGGAGCTTGCTCCCCCTTCTCCACGGGTTGGCCTGGTATTGCACTGCCTCCAGGAGTTAACAGCCCCGATTCTGACCCCAGCTCGCTCGGGAAAGAGTCAGAAAACGCAATCCCAAAAACAGACTGACTACTACTTTGATCTTACTACTAAACTAAACGACTTTGTTGGTCCTTACTTCCCTTTACTTAGTTGTTGCTGGCTTTGCTTTCGTTCGCTTTCGGTTCGGTCCGCTCGGCTGGATGGACCGTTCGTTGGTCTCATTAGCTGGATGACGGAGGCGGGCGGGCGGCCCTCCTTGGCCGCTGCCTGCGATCGACGCTTCCACTAGTAGAGAGGGGCCGGGGGTAGGGGGGGTCGTTGTCGCTCTGCCCGCAACCTTTGCCGCCCGGACCGGTCCACTGACGACCCCGGCCCCGGAGGGAGCCCCTTTATCGCTTCTCGGGCCTCTTCTGGCTAAGATCAAAGTGTAGTATCTGTTCTTATCAGCTTAATATCTGATAGGTCCCTCGCATGGAGGGATCACGATATTAAACTGATTTTTGGAACTCGGTCAAGGGTTAGGAGCTTGCTCCCCCTTCTCCACGGGTTGGCCTGGTATTGCACTGCCTCCAGGAGTTAACAGCCCCGATTCTGACCCCAGCTCGCTCGGGAAAGAGTCAGAAAACGCAATCCCAAAAACAGACTGACTAATACTTTGATCTTACTACTAAACTAAACGACTTTGTTGGTCCTTACTTCCCTTTACTTAGTTGTTGCTGGCTTTGCTTTCGTTCGCTTTCGGTTCGGTCCGCTCGGCTGGATGGACCGTTCGTTGGTCTCATTAGCTGGATGACGGAGGCGGGCGGGCGGCCCTCCTTGGCCGCTGCCTGCGATCGACGCTTCCACTAGTAGAGAGGGGCCGGGGGTAGGGGGGTCGTTGTCGCTCTGCCCGCAACCTTTGCCGCCCGGACCGGTCCACTGACGACCCCGGCCCCGGAGGGAGCCCCTTTATCGCTTCTCGGCCTCTTCTGGCTAAGATCAAAGTGTAGTATCTGTTCTTATCAGCTTAATATCTGATAGGTCCCTCGCATGGAGGGATCACGATATTAAACTGATTTTTGGAACTCGGTCAAGGGTTAGGAGCTTGCTCCCCCTTCTCCACGGGTTGGCCTGGTATTGCACTGCCTCCAGGAGTTAACAGCCCCGATTCTGACCCCAGCTCGCTCGGGAAAGAGTCAGAAAACGCAATCCCAAAAACAGACTGACTACTACTTTGATCTTACTACTAAACTAAACGACTTTGTTGGTCCTTACTTCCCTTTACTTAGTTGTTGCTGGCTTTGCTTTCGTTCGCTTTCGGTTCGGTCCGCTCGGCTGGATGGACCGTTCGTTGGTCTCATTAGCTGGATGACGGAGGCGGGCGGGCGGCCCTCCTTGGCCGCTGCCTGCGATCGACGCTTCCACTAGTAGAGAGGGGCCGGGGGTAGGGGGGTCGTTGTCGCTCTGCCCGCAACCTTTGCCGCCCGGACCGGTCCACTGACGACCCCGGCCCCGGAGGGAGCCCCTTTATCGCTTCTCGGCCTCTTCTGGCTAAGATCAAAGTGTAGTATCTGTTCTTATCAGCTTAATATCTGATAGGTCCCTCGCATGGAGGGATCACGATATTAAACTGATTTTTGGAACTCGGTCAAGGGTTAGGAGCTTGCTCCCCCTTCTCCACGGGTTGGCCTGGTATTGCACTGCCTCCAGGAGTTAACAGCCCCGATTCTGACCCCAGCTCGCTCGGGAAAGAGTCAGAAAACGCAATCCCAAAAACAGACTGACTACTACTTTGATCTTACTACTAAACTAAACGACTTTGTTGGTCCTTACTTCCCTTTACTTAGTTGTTGCTGGCTTTGCTTTCGTTCGCTTTCGGTTCGGTCCGCTCGGCTGGATGGACCGTTCGTTGGTCTCATTAGCTGGATGACGGAGGCGGGCGGGCGGCCCTCCTTGGCCGCTGCCTGCGATCGACGCTTCCACTAGTAGAGAGGGGCCGGGGGTAGGGGGGTCGTTGTCGCTCTGCCCGCAACCTTTGCCGCCCGGACCGGTCCACTGACGACCCCGGCCCCGGAGGGAGCCCCTTTATCGCTTCTCGGCCTCTTCTGGCTAAGATCAAAGTGTAGTATCTGTTCTTATCAGCTTAATATCTGATAGGTCCCTCGCATGGAGGGATCACGATATTAAACTGATTTTTGGAACTCGGTCAAGGGTTAGGAGCTTGCTCCCCCTTCTCCACGGGTTGGCCTGGTATTGCACTGCCTCCAGGAGTTAACAGCCCCGATTCTGACCCCAGCTCGCTCGGGAAAGAGTCAGAAAACGCAATCCCAAAAACAGACTGACTACTACTTTGATCTTACTACTAAACTAAACGACTTTGTTGGTCCTTACTTCCCTTTACTTAGTTGTTGCTGGCTTTTGCTTTCGTTCGCTTTCGGTTCGGTCCGCTCGGCTGGATGGACCGTTCGTTGGTCTCATTAGCTGGATGACGGAGGCGGGCGGGCGGCCCTCCTTGGCCGCTGCCTGCGATCGACGCTTCCACTAGTAGAGAGGGGCCGGGGGTAGGGGGGTCGTTGTCGCTCTGCCCGCAACCTTTGCCGCCCGGACCGGTCCACTGACGACCCCGGCCCCGGAGGGAGCCCCTTTATCGCTTCTCGGCCTCTTCTGGCTAAGATCAAAGTGTAGTATCTGTTCTTATCAGCTTAATATCTGATAGGTCCCTCGCATGGAGGGATCACGATATTAAACTGATTTTTGGAACTCGGTCAAGGGTTAGGAGCTTGCTCCCCCTTCTCCACGGGTTGGCCTGGTATTGCACTGCCTCCAGGAGTTAACAGCCCCGATTCTGACCCCCAGCTCGCTCGGGAAAGAGTCAGAAAACGCAATCCCAAAAACAGACTGACTACTACTTTGATCTTACTACTAAACTAAACGACTTTGTTGGTCCTTACTTCCCTTTACTTAGTTGTTGCTGGCTTTGCTTTCGTTCGCTTTCGGTTCGGTCCGCTCGGCTGGATGGACCGTTCGTTGGTCTCATTAGCTGGATGACGGAGGCGGGCGGGCGGCCCTCCTTGGCCGCTGCCTGCGATCGACGCTTCCACTAGTAGAGAGGGGCCGGGGGTAGGGGGGGTCGTTGTCGCTCTGCCCGCAACCTTTGCCGCCCGGACCGGTCCACTGACGACCCCGGCCCCGGAGGGAGCCCCTTTATCGCTTCTCGGCCTCTTCTGGCTAAGATCAAAGTGTAGTATCTGTTCTTATCAGCTTAATATCTGATAGGTCCCTCGCATGGAGGGATCACGATATTAAACTGATTTTTGGAACTCGGTCAAGGGTTAGGAGCTTGCTCCCCCTTCTCCACGGGTTGGCCTGGTATTGCACTGCCTCCAGGAGTTAACAGCCCCGATTCTGACCCCAGCTCGCTCGGGAAAGAGTCAGAAAACGCAATCCCAAAAACAGACTGACTACTACTTTGATCTTACTACTAAACTAAACGACTTTGTTGGTCCTTACTTCCCTTTACTTAGTTGTTGCTGGCTTTGCTTTCGTTCGCTTTCGGTTCGGTCCGCTCGGCTGGATGGACCGTTCGTTGGTCTCATTAGCTGGATGACGGAGGCGGGCGGGCGGCCCTCCTTGGCCGCTGCCTGCGATCGACGCTTCCACTAGTAGAGAGGGGCCGGGGGTAGGGGGGTCGTTGTCGCTCTGCCCGCAACCTTTGCCGCCCGGACCGGTCCACTGACGACCCCGGCCCCGGAGGGAGCCCCTTTATCGCTTCTCGGCCTCTTCTGGCTAAGATCAAAGTGTAGTATCTGTTCTTATCAGCTTAATATCTGATAGGTCCCTCGCATGGAGGGATCACGATATTAAACTGATTTTTGGAACTCGGTCAAGGGTTAGGAGCTTGCTCCCCCTTCTCCACGGGTTGGCCTGGTATTGCACTGCCTCCAGGAGTTAACAGCCCCGATTCTGACCCCAGCTCGCTCGGGAAAGAGTCAGAAAACGCAATCCCAAAAACAGACTGACTACTACTTTGATCTTACTACTAAACTAAACGACTTTGTTGGTCCTTACTTCCCTTTACTTAGTTGTTGCTGGCTTTGCTTTCGTTCGCTTTCGGTTCGGTCCGCTCGGCTGGATGGACCGTTCGTTGGTCTCATTAGCTGGATGACGGAGGCGGGCGGGCGGCCCTCCTTGGCCGCTGCCTGCGATCGACGCTTCCACTAGTAGAGAGGGGCCGGGGGTAGGGGGGTCGTTGTCGCTCTGCCCGCAACCTTTGCCGCCCGGACCGGTCCACTGACGACCCCGGCCCCGGAGGGAGCCCCTTTATCGCTTCTCGGCCTCTTCTGGCTAAGATCAAAGTGTAGTATCTGTTCTTATCAGCTTAATATCTGATAGGTCCCTCGCATGGAGGGATCACGATATTAAACTGATTTTTGGAACTCGGTCAAGGGTTAGGAGCTTGCTCCCCCTTCTCCACGGGTTGGCCTGGTATTGCACTGCCTCCAGGAGTTAACAGCCCCGATTCTGACCCCAGCTCGCTCGGGAAAGAGTCAGAAAACGCAATCCCAAAAACAGACTGACTACTACTTTGATCTTACTACTAAACTAAACGACTTTGTTGGTCCTTACTTCCCTTTACTTAGTTGTTGCTGGCTTTGCTTTCGTTCGCTTTCGGTTCGGTCCGCTCGGCTGGATGGACCGTTCGTTGGTCTCATTAGCTGGATGACGGAGGCGGGCGGGCGGCCCTCCTTGGCCGCTGCCTGCGATCGACGCTTCCACTAGTAGAGAGGGGCCGGGGGTAGGGGGGTCGTTGTCGCTCTGCCCGCAACCTTTGCCGCCCGGACCGGTCCACTGACGACCCCGGCCCCGGAGGGAGCCCCTTTATCGCTTCTCGGCCTCTTCTGGCTAAGATCAAAGTGTAGTATCTGTTCTTATCAGCTTAATATCTGATAGGTCCCTCGCATGGAGGGATCACGATATTAAACTGATTTTTGGAACTCGGTCAAGGGTTAGGAGCTTGCTCCCCCTTCTCCACGGGTTGGCCTGGTATTGCACTGCCTCCAGGAGTTAACAGCCCCGATTCTGACCCCAGCTCGCTCGGGAAAGAGTCAGAAAACGCAATCCCAAAAACAGACTGACTACTACTTTGATCTTACTACTAAACTAAACGACTTTGTTGGTCCTTACTTCCCTTTACTTAGTTGTTGCTGGCTTTGCTTTCGTTCGCTTTCGGTTCGGTCCGCTCGGCTGGATGGACCGTTCGTTGGTCTCATTAGCTGGATGACGGAGGCGGGCGGGCGGCCCTCCTTGGCCGCTGCCTGGACGCTTCCACTAGTAGAGAGGGGCCGGGGGTAGGGGGGTCGTTGTCGCTCTGCCCGCAACCTTTGCCGCCCGGACCGGTCCACTGACGACCCCGGCCCCGGAGGGAGCCCCTTTATCGCTTCTCGGCCTCTTCTGGCTAAGATCAAAGTGTAGTATCTGTTCTTATCAGCTTAATATCTGATAGGTCCCTCGCATGGAGGGATCACGATATTAAACTGATTTTTGGAACTCGGTCAAGGGTTAGGAGCTTGCTCCCCCTTCTCCACGGGTTGGCCTGGTATTGCACTGCCTCCAGGAGTTAACAGCCCCGATTCTGACCCCAGCTCGCTCGGGAAAGAGTCAGAAAACGCAATCCCAAAAACAGACTGACTACTACTTTGATCTTACTACTAAACTAAACGACTTTGTTGGTCCTTACTTCCCTTTACTTAGTTGTTGCTGGCTTTGCTTTCGTTCGCTTTCGGTTCGGTCCGCTCGGCTGGATGGACCGTTCGTTGGTCTCATTAGCTGGATGACGGAGGCGGGCGGGCGGCCCTCCTTGGCCGCTGCCTGCGATCGACGCTTCCACTAGTAGAGAGGGGCCGGGGGTAGGGGGGTCGTTGTCGCTCTGCCCGCAACCTTTGCCGCCCGGACCGGTCCACTGACGACCCCGGCCCCGGAGGGAGCCCCTTTATCGCTTCTCGGCCTCTTCTGGCTAAGATCAAAGTGTAGTATCTGTTCTTATCAGCTTAATATCTGATAGGTCCCTCGCATGGAGGGATCACGATATTAAACTGATTTTTGGAACTCGGTCAAGGGTTAGGAGCTTGCTCCCCCTTCTCCACGGGTTGGCCTGGTATTGCACTGCCTCCAGGAGTTAACAGCCCCGATTCTGACCCCAGCTCGCTCGGGAAAGAGTCAGAAAACGCAATCCCAAAAACAGACTGACTACTACTTTGATCTTACTACTAAACTAAACGACTTTGTTGGTCCTTACTTCCCTTTACTTAGTTGTTGCTGGCTTTGCTTTCGTTCGCTTTCGGTTCGGTCCGCTCGGCTGGATGGACCGTTCGTTGGTCTCATTAGCTGGATGACGGAGGCGGGCGGGCGGCCCTCCTTGGCCGCTGCCTGCGATCGACGCTTCCACTAGTAGAGAGGGGCCGGGGGTAGGGGGGTCGTTGTCGCTCTGCCCGCAACCTTTGCCGCCCGGACCGGTCCACTGACGACCCCGGCCCCGGAGGGAGCCCCTTTATCGCTTCTCGGCCTCTTCTGGCTAAGATCAAAGTGTAGTATCTGTTCTTATCAGCTTAATATCTGATAGGTCCCTCGCATGGAGGGATCACGATATTAAACTGATTTTTGGAACTCGGTCAAGGGTTAGGAGCTTGCTCCCCCTTCTCCACGGGTTGGCCTGGTATTGCACTGCCTCCAGGAGTTAACAGCCCCGATTCTGACCCCAGCTCGCTCGGGAAAGAGTCAGAAAACGCAATCCCAAAAACAGACTGACTACTACTTTGATCTTACTACTAAACTAAACGACTTTGTTGGTCCTTACTTCCCTTTACTTAGTTGTTGCTGGCTTTGCTTTCGTTCGCTTTCGGTTCGGTCCGCTCGGCTGGATGGACCGTTCGTTGGTCTCATTAGCTGGATGACGGAGGCGGGCGGGCGGCCCTCCTTGGCCGCTGCCTGCGATCGACGCTTCCACTAGTAGAGAGGGGCCGGGGGTAGGGGGGTCGTTGTCGCTCTGCCCGCAACCTTTGCCGCCCGGACCGGTCCACTGACGACCCCGGCCCCGGAGGGAGCCCCTTTATCGCTTCTCGGCCTCTTCTGGCTAAGATCAAAGTGTAGTATCTGTTCTTATCAGCTTAATATCTGATAGGTCCCTCGCATGGAGGGATCACGATATTAAACTGATTTTTGGAACTCGGTCAAGGGTTAGGAGCTTGCTCCCCCTTCTCCACGGGTTGGCCTGGTATTGCACTGCCTCCAGGAGTTAACAGCCCCGATTCTGACCCCAGCTCGCTCGGGAAAGAGTCAGAAAACGCAATCCCAAAAACAGACTGACTACTACTTTGATCTTACTACTAAACTAAACGACTTTGTTGGTCCTTACTTCCCTTTACTTAGTTGTTGCTGGCTTTGCTTTCGTTCGCTTTCGGTTCGGTCCGCTCGGCTGGATGGACCGTTCGTTGGTCTCATTAGCTGGATGACGGAGGCGGGCGGGCGGCCCTCCTTGGCCGCTGCCTGCGATCGACGCTTCCACTAGTAGAGAGGGGCCGGGGGTAGGGGGGTCGTTGTCGCTCTGCCCGCAACCTTTGCCGCCCGGACCGGTCCACTGACGACCCCGGCCCCGGAGGGAGCCCCTTTATCGCTTCTCGGCCTCTTCTGGCTAAGATCAAAGTGTAGTATCTGTTCTTATCAGCTTAATATCTGATAGGTCCCTCGCATGGAGGGATCACGATATTAAACTGATTTTTGGAACTCGGTCAAGGGTTAGGAGCTTGCTCCCCCTTCTCCACGGGTTGGCCTGGTATTGCACTGCCTCCAGGAGTTAACAGCCCCGATTCTGACCCCAGCTCGCTCGGGAAAGAGTCAGAAAACGCAATCCCAAAAACAGACTGACTACTACTTTGATCTTACTACTAAACTAAACGACTTTGTTGGTCCTTACTTCCCTTTACTTAGTTGTTGCTGGCTTTGCTTTCGTTCGCTTTCGGTTCGGTCCGCTCGGCTGGATGGACCGTTCGTTGGTCTCATTAGCTGGATGACGGAGGCGGGCGGGCGGCCCTCCTTGGCCGCTGCCTGCGATCGACGCTTCCACTAGTAGAGAGGGGCCGGGGGTAGGGGGGTCGTTGTCGCTCTGCCCGCAACCTTTGCCGCCCGGACCGGTCCACTGACGACCCCGGCCCCGGAGGGAGCCCCTTTATCGCTTCTCGGCCTCTTCTGGCTAAGATCAAAGTGTAGTATCTGTTCTTATCAGCTTAATATCTGATAGGTCCCTCGCATGGAGGGATCACGATATTAAACTGATTTTTGGAACTCGGTCAAGGGTTAGGAGCTTGCTCCCCCTTCTCCACGGGTTGGCCTGGTATTGCACTGCCTCCAGGAGTTAACAGCCCCGATTCTGACCCCAGCTCGCTCGGGAAAGAGTCAGAAAACGCAATCCCAAAAACAGACTGACTACTACTTTGATCTTACTACTAAACTAAACGACTTTGTTGGTCCTTACTTCCCTTTACTTAGTTGTTGCTGGCTTTGCTTTCGTTCGCTTTCGGTTCGGTCCGCTCGGCTGGATGGACCGTTCGTTGGTCTCATTAGCTGGATGACGGAGGCGGGCGGGCGGCCCTCCTTGGCCGCTGCCTGCGATCGACGCTTCCACTAGTAGAGAGGGGCCGGGGGTAGGGGGGTCGTTGTCGCTCTGCCCGCAACCTTTGCCGCCCGGACCGGTCCACTGACGACCCCGGCCCCGGAGGGAGCCCCTTTATCGCTTCTCGGCCTCTTCTGGCTAAGATCAAAGTGTAGTATCTGTTCTTATCAGCTTAATATCTGATAGGTCCCTCGCATGGAGGGATCACGATATTAAACTGATTTTTGGAACTCGGTCAAGGGTTAGGAGCTTGCTCCCCCTTCTCCACGGGTTGGCCTGGTATTGCACTGCCTCCAGGAGTTAACAGCCCCGATTCTGACCCCAGCTCGCTCGGGAAAGAGTCAGAAAACGCAATCCCAAAAACAGACTGACTACTACTTTGATCTTACTACTAAACTAAACGACTTTGTTGGTCCTTACTTCCCTTTACTTAGTTGTTGCTGGCTTTGCTTTCGTTCGCTTTCGGTTCGGTCCGCTCGGCTGGATGGACCGTTCGTTGGTCTCATTAGCTGGATGACGGAGGCGGGCGGGCGGCCCTCCTTGGCCGCTGCCTGCGATCGACGCTTCCACTAGTAGAGAGGGGCCGGGGGTAGGGGGGTCGTTGTCGCTCTGCCCGCAACCTTTGCCGCCCGGACCGGTCCACTGACGACCCCGGCCCCGGAGGGAGCCCCTTTATCGCTTCTCGGCCTCTTCTGGCTAAGATCAAAGTGTAGTATCTGTTCTTATCAGCTTAATATCTGATAGGTCCCTCGCATGGAGGGATCACGATATTAAACTGATTTTTGGAACTCGGTCAAGGGTTAGGAGCTTGCTCCCCCTTCTCCACGGGTTGGCCTGGTATTGCACTGCCTCCAGGAGTTAACAGCCCCGATTCTGACCCCAGCTCGCTCGGGAAAGAGTCAGAAAACGCAATCCCAAAAACAGACTGACTACTACTTTGATCTTACTACTAAACTAAACGACTTTGTTGGTCCTTACTTCCCTTTACTTAGTTGTTGCTGGCTTTGCTTTCGTTCGCTTTCGGTTCGGTCCGCTCGGCTGGATGGACCGTTCGTTGGTCTCATTAGCTGGATGACGGAGGCGGGCGGGCGGCCCTCCTTGGCCGCTGCCTGCGATCGACGCTTCCACTAGTAGAGAGGGGCCGGGGGTAGGGGGGTCGTTGTCGCTCTGCCCGCAACCTTTGCCGCCCGGACCGGTCCACTGACGACCCCGGCCCCGGAGGGAGCCCCTTTATCGCTTCTCGGCCTCTTCTGGCTAAGATCAAAGTGTAGTATCTGTTCTTATCAGCTTAATATCTGATAGGTCCCTCGCATGGAGGGATCACGATATTAAACTGATTTTTGGAACTCGGTCAAGGGTTAGGAGCTTGCTCCCCCTTCTCCACGGGTTGGCCTGGTATTGCACTGCCTCCAGGAGTTAACAGCCCCGATTCTGACCCCAGCTCGCTCGGGAAAGAGTCAGAAAACGCAATCCCAAAAACAGACTGACTACTACTTTGATCTTACTACTAAACTAAACGACTTTGTTGGTCCTTACTTCCCTTTACTTAGTTGTTGCTGGCTTTGCTTTCGTTCGCTTTCGGTTCGGTCCGCTCGGCTGGATGGACCGTTCGTTGGTCTCATTAGCTGGATGACGGAGGCGGGCGGGCGGCCCTCCTTGGCCGCTGCCTGCGATCGACGCTTCCACTAGTAGAGAGGGGCCGGGGGTAGGGGGGTCGTTGTCGCTCTGCCCGCAACCTTTGCCGCCCGGACCGGTCCACTGACGACCCCGGCCCCGGAGGGAGCCCCTTTATCGCTTCTCGGCCTCTTCTGGCTAAGATCAAAGTGTAGTATCTGTTCTTATCAGCTTAATATCTGATAGGTCCCTCGCATGGAGGGATCACGATATTAAACTGATTTTTGGAACTCGGTCAAGGGTTAGGAGCTTGCTCCCCCTTCTCCACGGGTTGGCCTGGTATTGCACTGCCTCCAGGAGTTAACAGCCCCGATTCTGACCCCAGCTCGCTCGGGAAAGAGTCAGAAAACGCAATCCCAAAAACAGACTGACTACTACTTTGATCTTACTACTAAACTAAACGACTTTGTTGGTCCTTACTTCCCTTTACTTAGTTGTTGCTGGCTTTGCTTTCGTTCGCTTTCGGTTCGGTCCGCTCGGCTGGATGGACCGTTCGTTGGTCTCATTAGCTGGATGACGGAGGCGGGCGGGCGGCCCTCCTTGGCCGCTGCCTGCGATCGACGCTTCCACTAGTAGAGAGGGGCCGGGGGTAGGGGGGTCGTTGTCGCTCTGCCCGCAACCTTTGCCGCCCGGACCGGTCCACTGACGACCCCGGCCCCGGAGGGAGCCCCTTTATCGCTTCTCGGCCTCTTCTGGCTAAGATCAAAGTGTAGTATCTGTTCTTATCAGCTTAATATCTGATAGGTCCCTCGCATGGAGGGATCACGATATTAAACTGATTTTTGGAACTCGGTCAAGGGTTAGGAGCTTGCTCCCCCTTCTCCACGGGTTGGCCTGGTATTGCACTGCCTCCAGGAGTTAACAGCCCCGATTCTGACCCCAGCTCGCTCGGGAAAGAGTCAGAAAACGCAATCCCAAAAACAGACTGACTACTACTTTGATCTTACTACTAAACTAAACGACTTTGTTGGTCCTTACTTCCCTTTACTTAGTTGTTGCTGGCTTTGCTTTCGTTCGCTTTCGGTTCGGTCCGCTCGGCTGGATGGACCGTTCGTTGGTCTCATTAGCTGGATGACGGAGGCGGGCGGGCGGCCCTCCTTGGCCGCTGCCTGCGATCGACGCTTCCACTAGTAGAGAGGGGCCGGGGGTAGGGGGGTCGTTGTCGCTCTGCCCGCAACCTTTGCCGCCCGGACCGGTCCACTGACGACCCCGGCCCCGGAGGGAGCCCCTTTATCGCTTCTCGGCCTCTTCTGGCTAAGATCAAAGTGTAGTATCTGTTCTTATCAGCTTAATATCTGATAGGTCCCTCGCATGGAGGGATCACGATATTAAACTGATTTTTGGAACTCGGTCAAGGGTTAGGAGCTTGCTCCCCCTTCTCCACGGGTTGGCCTGGTATTGCACTGCCTCCAGGAGTTAACAGCCCCGATTCTGACCCCAGCTCGCTCGGGAAAGAGTCAGAAAACGCAATCCCAAAAACAGACTGACTACTACTTTGATCTTACTACTAAACTAAACGACTTTGTTGGTCCTTACTTCCCTTTACTTAGTTGTTGCTGGCTTTGCTTTCGTTCGCTTTCGGTTCGGTCCGCTCGGCTGGATGGACCGTTCGTTGGTCTCATTAGCTGGATGACGGAGGCGGGCGGGCGGCCCTCCTTGGCCGCTGCCTGCGATCGACGCTTCCACTAGTAGAGAGGGGCCGGGGGTAGGGGGGTCGTTGTCGCTCTGCCCGCAACCTTTGCCGCCCGGACCGGTCCACTGACGACCCCGGCCCCGGAGGGAGCCCCTTTATCGCTTCTCGGCCTCTTCTGGCTAAGATCAAAGTGTAGTATCTGTTCTTATCAGCTTAATATCTGATAGGTCCCTCGCATGGAGGGATCACGATATTAAACTGATTTTTGGAACTCGGTCAAGGGTTAGGAGCTTGCTCCCCCTTCTCCACGGGTTGGCCTGGTATTGCACTGCCTCCAGGAGTTAACAGCCCCGATTCTGACCCCAGCTCGCTCGGGAAAGAGTCAGAAAACGCAATCCCAAAAACAGACTGACTACTACTTTGATCTTACTACTAAACTAAACGACTTTGTTGGTCCTTACTTCCCTTTACTTAGTTGTTGCTGGCTTTGCTTTCGTTCGCTTTCGGTTCGGTCCGCTCGGCTGGATGGACCGTTCGTTGGTCTCATTAGCTGGATGACGGAGGCGGGCGGGCGGCCCTCCTTGGCCGCTGCCTGCGATCGACGCTTCCACTAGTAGAGAGGGGCCGGGGGTAGGGGGGTCGTTGTCGCTCTGCCCGCAACCTTTGCCGCCCGGACCGGTCCACTGACGACCCCGGCCCCGGAGGGAGCCCCTTTATCGCTTCTCGGCCTCTTCTGGCTAAGATCAAAGTGTAGTATCTGTTCTTATCAGCTTAATATCTGATAGGTCCCTCGCATGGAGGGATCACGATATTAAACTGATTTTTGGAACTCGGTCAAGGGTTAGGAGCTTGCTCCCCCTTCTCCACGGGTTGGCCTGGTATTGCACTGCCTCCAGGAGTTAACAGCCCCGATTCTGACCCCAGCTCGCTCGGGAAAGAGTCAGAAAACGCAATCCCAAAAACAGACTGACTACTACTTTGATCTTACTACTAAACTAAACGACTTTGTTGGTCCTTACTTCCCTTTACTTAGTTGTTGCTGGCTTTGCTTTCGTTCGCTTTCGGTTCGGTCCGCTCGGCTGGATGGACCGTTCGTTGGTCTCATTAGCTGGATGACGGAGGCGGGCGGGCGGCCCTCCTTGGCCGCTGCCTGCGATCGACGCTTCCACTAGTAGAGAGGGGCCGGGGGTAGGGGGGTCGTTGTCGCTCTGCCCGCAACCTTTGCCGCCCGGACCGGTCCACTGACGACCCCGGCCCCGGAGGGAGCCCCTTTATCGCTTCTCGGCCTCTTCTGGCTAAGATCAAAGTGTAGTATCTGTTCTTATCAGCTTAATATCTGATAGGTCCCTCGCATGGAGGGATCACGATATTAAACTGATTTTTGGAACTCGGTCAAGGGTTAGGAGCTTGCTCCCCCTTCTCCACGGGTTGGCCTGGTATTGCACTGCCTCCAGGAGTTAACAGCCCCGATTCTGACCCCAGCTCGCTCGGGAAAGAGTCAGAAAACGCAATCCCAAAAACAGACTGACTACTACTTTGATCTTACTACTAAACTAAACGACTTTGTTGGTCCTTACTTCCCTTTACTTAGTTGTTGCTGGCTTTGCTTTCGTTCGCTTTCGGTTCGGTCCGCTCGGCTGGATGGACCGTTCGTTGGTCTCATTAGCTGGATGACGGAGGCGGGCGGGCGGCCCTCCTTGGCCGCTGCCTGCGATCGACGCTTCCACTAGTAGAGAGGGGCCGGGGGTAGGGGGGTCGTTGTCGCTCTGCCCGCAACCTTTGCCGCCCGGACCGGTCCACTGACGACCCCGGCCCCGGAGGGAGCCCCTTTATCGCTTCTCGGCCTCTTCTGGCTAAGATCAAAGTGTAGTATCTGTTCTTCAGCTTACGAAACTTTTGCTCTTTTCCAATTGTCTGAGAAGGGATCTGCCACCGGGCTCTTGAGCCAGGTTCAAGGCATTTGTTCACGTCTGCAAGGACCAGACCCCCTCCTTTGGGGAGTCAGGACCTTCAGCATAGTCTAAGGTTTTTAGTTTTAAGTTTTAGATTTAAGTAGTTTTAAGTTCTTCTTTTCTCCCTCTCTCTGGGAGGAATGTCTAATTCTCACTCTTAATTAACTAGCGGCACTTTGACCCGCTAGTCTTTTGTCTTCCTTCGCTGCTCTCCCGTTGGATCGAGCAGACCGGGTCTCTTTATCGCTTCCTGTTGGGGTTGTTTGTGGGAAGGGTTTTTTGGGTTAATACCTTCGTTTTTGCCTTCTCTCTGGGCAAAGATGCCTTTCCCTCTCTCCTCTTAATTGCGACGCGGCACTCTGACCCGCTAGCCACCACTGCGTCTTTCTTCTCTGCTCTCCCCCCGCAAGGGGGGATCGAGCTGACTAACCCGACTTCCCCGCGAGGGGAGGTCAAACCACTTTCTCTCTTCGCCCCTGGCCACCCCCTCCATCCCTTTGTCCCCCAGACTGTTTTATTTTTTCCTCCCTCCCAGGTCTGGTCTGCGTCAGCGACCAACGCCCCCACGATGCCGAGCAGGCGGGGATCATCACCCCAAATGCGGAGCAACGTTCCCCCAACTAAATCCCCGGAAAAGGGAGTCAAATCCCGGCCCCGGGCCAACGAAGAGGAAATGGAAGGCAAGGTAGGGCCGCAGCCCGCGGCGACCTTGGACACCATGGGTGGGGTAGGGCCGCAGCCCGCGGCGACCCCAGATCCTGCTCCCCAAAAAGGGCACTCCCAGCCCGAAAAGAAGGAAGAGGCGACAAGCGAGGGAAAGAGTCATGAGGCCCACGAACCACAAACGACGGAGGCCACCATGTCTCGATCCTCGCAGGTCGTTTCCAGTTCAAGAGATGAAGCTCCCCTAAAGGACAAAAATCTCCCAAAAGGGGGAGCTAAAGAAGAGGCGTCCACGGTGACAACTGCAGAGCAAAAGCCGGTGAAGACAAGTGTCACCGGGACTCCAAGAAGGACACCAAGTCCTCCAACCCCCCAAGAAGTCAACTCCCCGGCCCAGGGGGGAGAAGAAGAAGAGGACGAAGATGACGCCAATCGTAGAACAAAGGCGCTCATCGATAACACCATCACGTCCCTCAAAAGGCTATTCCAGGTGGAACAGGTGCCGGACAACCAAAACGCACCCACGGAGGATAGCTCTATAGGAGTATGTGGGGCTGAGCTACCATCACTCGGCAAAGCCCCTGACTCCAAAACCAAGGCGTCAGCGGCAAAATCACCCAGTCCGCAGACGCCCAACAAGAAGAGGAAGCCTTCCCAAGCGGAAAAAACGGAGGAATGGCCGACTCTAAATGCGACAGCTACCCAACGACAGGCCCAGCCGATGCAGCAGCAGCAGCAGCAGCAGCAGCAGCAGCAGCAACAACAACAACAGGCAAAAGGGACCAAGTCAGACACTCCGTGCCCGGGACCATCAAAACCCCAGGCGAACGAGGCAGCGGCTTGGGGCCCTAGGAAAGAAAACCAAATGACACCGGAGGACTACAGGACTCTGTTCAAGGATACTTACAAGCAGTATACGGAGGGGATCAACATCATTCCCCTGCCGGGACAAGTCGAAGAGCTCCAGAATAGAGTCCTCTCCCTGGTCACATCCAATCTAAAGACCAGGGGATTAGCCGGTGTCAACAAAGATGTCATGGTGGAGATGTTGATGGCCTTAAACATCCCGGCCAGCTACATCTGTCGCAGGAGCTTCGCCATGTGGGACATCCTGCTGCCTACCAAAGAAGAGGCAATCCGCCTGTCCAAGACGTACCTGAGCTGGCGAAACATCAAGCTCCAGCCAGAGTACATGAATAAAAGGAGGACGAACGTCTCCATATTGAACGTCCCGTGCCATTTGGAGGCCAAACAGCTGGGGGCTATTATGAGCCAGTACGGAGACGTGGAAACTGTGTCCCCAGTCCGCGGTCAGCGCAATGTCATGACCGGGGACTATAAATTGACTATGGTGCTGGAAAGAGCCGAATTTGACAGGGTTCCAGCGTTGCTAAAGTTCGGAAAATGGACCCTGTCAATAATAGTGGAAGGCAGGAAACCACATTGCTGGCACTGTCAGAAGCAGGGACATATGGCCCGTGACTGTCCAAAGAAGCCACCATCAAGACCAGCTACCAAGGCCGCAGGAAGCTCCCAACCCTCGGCCGCAGGAAGCTCCCAACCCTCGGCCACGGTCACAGCCGCTCCCGCGACGTCTGCACCAGCAACCACAACAGAGGGTGAATGGTCAACGGTCACCAGAAGGAATGGGAAAAGCAAGCCCAAACGGACGGGGACCGTAGACCAAACTGAGAAGCCAGCCCCCATGGACACGGAGACTCCTCTCTCCTCGACCAAAAGGAAGTTACAAGAGTCAGAGGAGGAGGAGGTGGTGTCCGAGGAAGAGACCAACCCAGCAACTGAGGCATCTTTAGACGAGGTGTCGAGAAAGTCAAGGAGGAAGAAGAGCAGGAAGACAAAGGGGAACCCCACACCCCCTGAGAAAGACTTTTTCAAAAAAGCCGAGGCTGAATCCCCCAACCTACCATCCCCCGCACAGCCAAAGCAATCAACCTCCACCCAATCCTCATCCCCCAGAGACTCACAACCATCCCCAACACCCAACTCAACCCCTGCTCTCCCTCCGCCTCCTACACCATCCGAGAAGGAGGAAGCACCGGTTCGCACGGAGCGAACCAAGAAACTCCCCTTTCTGCCCGGAAAGAGACTTTGTGAAACGAGTCGTCTGCCAGCAGCCCATGAGTTGAAGGGCAAGCAGAAGACTCAACACAATAAACTGAGGGATTTAGTGTACATTGGTTGTAACAATGTCACCGATCCCACTCAATTTCCAGACGCTCCAATGTTGACCACCTTTGTGCGAAAAAATAAAGACGCACGGACAGAATCCCTGTGGTCAATGTTGGAAGCAGCTAAGGAGGCCATACAAGGCCAAAAAATAATTGATATGGACCACCCTTCGCTGCTAAAATTAGCAGTGAAATGCGAAGGAAGGACTCCCATCTATGTCCACCCATCACTATACAGGGCACTAAAATTAATCTTTCCCCTGGATGTCGGAGGCGTGGCCAAGGATGGTCAGCCCGGAGAAGACTTACTCACCGGAAGCCTTGGTCAGGCCTACCATATCCTGTCTGCCAAGGATTTCAGACCCGTCTGTGACACTGCTTAAGGTAAGTGAACATGTCTTTGAACTTGGCCACTTTTAATGTGAGGGGCATCAGGTGTCGAAGCAAGGCCTCGCGCGTTGTTAGAGACTTGGTGTCCCTTAAGGTAGATATTGCCGCTATTCAGGAGACCCACTTTGTTTGTGACGAGGATTGTCAGGTGCTGGTAAACGATTATGATGTCTACTCAGCATATGGCAATACTTATAGTCGTGGAATCTCCTTGCTAGTGAATCGCACCCTGTCAGCGTCGGTGAATGTTGTTCACGCAGGCGAGGACGGGCGGGCGGTCGTTGTTGATGTTGCCATTAATTGCAGTGTTTTTCGGATTGTCGCTGTTTATGCTCCTAATTCTCATGGAGAGAGGGTATCCTTTTTTCGACGGTTGGAGGGCTACTTAGTGGATCCGGAACGGTTAGTGTTAATGGGTGATTGGAATGCAATCCTTGATCCCAATATAGATAAGGTCGGGGGGGCTAGCGGGTCGGTGTGGTATGACAACAGTCTGTCTGACCTGATGGCTTCGTGCGACCTCGTCGACAGATTTCGTCTGGATTACCCGGGGCGGGAGATGTGGACGTGGCATTCCGTAGTGCCTTCCCATCCGAGTACTTACTTGGATCGGATGTTAGTTAGAAGAGGCGACGTAGACTTTCTATCGTGCCCCACGTTCCACTTGCTAGGACACTCGGACCATAAACTCGTTATGGCCCGTTTGAACTTAAGTGCTAGGCCTAAACTAGCCGGATACTGGAAGTTCAACAGCACCTTGTTGGAGCTGGAGGACTACCGGTCGAAGGTTACCGAATTAATTCAGCGGGCTTTAGTGGGGGCGGTTACAGGGAGTAAGTGGTGGGTTAGCCTTAAGGCCAAAATTAGACGCTTCTCTGTCCAATACAGCCAACGCCTCGCGCTAGATAAGGCCAAGGCAAAGAAGCGTATAGAGGATAAGCTGACCCGGGCGGTGGAGGGGGGGGACCCCCTAGAGGTAGCACTAGCTAAACAGGACCTCGGCCGCTTGGCTAGCGAGCGGTATGAAGGTCAGGTAGTTAGGGCTAGGTTAATGAAAGTCTCTAACGAAGCTGTTAATGTTGACGCTGTTGAGCGTAAGGCTGCTCTAAGACGCGGTTCGGACGGGTACATTCGGAAAGTGTATAACCTGGAAGGACACGCTCTGGTATCGACGCGGGAGATTTGCGGGGGGTTTCGGAAGCATCTATCGGAGCGCTTCACCCAACTACCCGGACTCAGGGTCGATGAGTTTGGCAGCTATTTGGCTGACTCGCCCCGCCTCACGGCGGCTCGAGCGGCTAGCTGTGATGGTCTTGTTACGGAACATGAGGTCATTACTGCGTTGAAGCAGGTCGGCTACAACAAGTCCCCGGGGCTTGATGGTCTACCCTACGAATTTTACTTGAGGCTGTCGCCCATGTTGGTCCCTATTCTAAAGGATATGTTCAACCATTGGTTTGCCCAGGGATCCATCCCTGGACAGGTGACCAAGGGAGTGATCACATTGCTGAGGAAAGGTCAACGGCATGGTGGGGTGGAAAACTTTGATGACTTTAGGCCCTTGACTCTGCTAAACACAGAGTTAAAGATTTTGGCAAAGATTCTTGCGAATCGCTTGCAGGTTGTCATCGCTGACTTGATCGAACCCGACCAGACTTATGCTGTGAAGGGGAGATCGATTCAAGACAATCTTCATTTGATTCGCTCGATCATAGAGGGAACAGAAGACGACACGGAAGCCGCGCTGATCAGTTTGGATCAGTCCAAGGCGTTCGATAGGGTCGACCATCGGTTCCTGGGATCTGTTTTAGAGGCCGCCGGATTTAATCCGGACTTCCGCAAGTGGATCTTTGTCCTGTATGATAGGCCGGCGGTAGCGGTGCAGATCAACGGTAAGCTGTCGGAGTCTTTCGCCGTCTCCCGGTCGGTGCGTCAGGGTTGTCCGCTGTCGCCTCTTTTGTACGTCCTGGCGTTGGAACCCCTCCTTCGCAAGTTAAGGGACGAGGCGGCTACACCAGTCCTGCGCGGAATAGCCCTCCCTGGAGGCACACGAGCCAGGGTTTCCGCGTTCGCCGATGACGTCACCGTGTTCGTGTCTTGCCCCACGGACGTTCAAGCGGTGGTCGAGGCGCTCGCTCGATACGAAAAAGTCACAGGGGCCGTCTTCAACCGCAGCAAGTCTGTCGGCCTGCGGTTGGGGGCCTGGACCGGGGTAAACTCGCTTCCAGGCATCTTCAGCTGGACCGATGGACCGGTCCGTATTCTCGGTGTCTGGTTTGGACCGGGACTTCAGCTGGAGAAAAACTGGTCGGAAGTATATGGCAAGGTCAAATCGTCGGTCAAGACTTGGATTCGAAGGAAATTGTCCTTGAAGGGTCGGGCGGAGGCGTGTGCTACATACGTCTTTCCGCTCATCCTTTACCGTTTGTCTGTACTTCCTCTCCCTGCACAACGCCTAACCCGCTTACAAGGGTGCCTCGACTCACTGCTGTGGGACGAGGGTAAGCACTATGTGTGCAGAGAGGTCTGTGTCCAAAGTCCGAGTGAGGGAGGCCTGGGTCAGCCCAGTCTCTCGTGTCATAGAAGCGCTGAGAGATTGGCTTTCCTGAGCCGTTCGCTAGAGGAGAACGCTCCATGGGTCCCTGTGGTTGAGAACTCGTTTCCCAATCTCAAACCTGACCCCTCGGTAGAAGGTCGTCGTAAACCGAGGGGGGAGCACAAGTTCTTTGCCGAATGCCGGACCGCACTTAGAGCATTGCCGGGGACCAGTGTCCTCGAACAGCCTAGAAAGAGCCTTTATCGGGAGTTAGTGGTGGGTACCGCGAAGGATCCTCTTTGTAGGCGGTTAGGTTGGTCGATGGAGGTTATCCGCTCTCAATGGAGTTGGGCGCCGGGTCGGGATTTTTTGACTAACTCTGAATTTTCCCTGACCTGGCGACTGGTCCGAAAAGCACTGCCCCTCTTCGACGAATTCAGCAAGTACAAACAACATACAAGTGCCTGGTGCCCGCGCTGCGACGAACACAAGCTCGAGACCCTCGGGCATGCGTTTTTTAGTTGCAGCCGGATCCAGGCCCTATTGGAATACGTCGAAGGGGTAACGGCCCGCATCGATGCCGAGTGCCCGCTCGAACTCGACGAAGGATATTTTGTTTACAACATGGAGCCGCCGTTCCCCAGGGAGGAAAGAATGGTTTTCCTGGCGATCCTAGCAGTGGCGCGCATGGTGATATGGATCACGCGCCTCAAGTTGGTCCGCGAAGGGATATCTGTTCCAGATCGGGATCTGATCGTTTACTTTAAACATCTGCTTAAAGTAAAGATCAGATGCGATTGGAGGAGGTTGCCTCGAGCGGAGTTTAATAAGAGGTGGGTGCACAACACTAGTCTGTGCATCCGTCGAGGAGCCAAGTTCCAATACGTGTTCCCTCCTTGAGCATGGCACGGGCGGTGCTGGGTCCTTCGGAACCCATCCCGCTTAGTTTAGCATAATCAAGTAAAGAGACTCTTGACTGGTGGTATAAACGAGATCCCGCCCCTGTTATTATTTTCGGTGCTAGAGAACCTCTGAGTCCACCCGCTCCCCCGTTACCTGCCTTTGTTTTGGATGTAATCCTGGTCTTTCCCCCAGTACTCAGAGGTCACCAATCAACCCCTCCTCCCGTTGTTTTTCTTTTTCTCCTATTAAGGCTTCACCCCAACCCCATATAGGGATCACCCTGCTTGTTTTCGGTTTCCCGGAAAACAGTGGGGGGTCTAGACGTTAGATTAGTAGGGGGGTCAATACTAACAAACCAAGTAGGCTTTATTTTTTATGTTTAAATTGAACTCTTTTTACTAGCTTGCCCCACTCCACGTGCTTATATATATTAATTGATTACAAACTGTACATAACTTTAATGAATTTGAACTTTTTTGAACTTTTAACAAATGCACTCACACACCACTTTGTTTTTGTTTTAAAAAAAAAAAAAAAAAAAAAAAAAAAAAAAAAAAAAAAAATGCACACACAACACACAGACAAGTTTTTTGCAAATTGTAAATATGTTATTTGTACACTGAACGCTGGGGTTATTAGTTAGATTAGGATCCACAGAGTGAATGAGGTATTTTGGTAAATGTTGCCAGTCAAGAGTAAGACTCCAAAGTCTGCATTGTTAATAATGTTAAATAGTCACAAAGACCCTGTACCCTCCCCCTCCCAATTTCTTATAGGGCCTTGTGCCTAATTTTGTTTTTAGTAATTATTGCATGATTTTTGTAAAATGTATTTTTTATAAAGATAATATGTACTTTTTACCGGAAATAAAATATATAAATAAGATCAAAGTGTAGTATCTGTTCTTATCAGCTTAATATCTGATAGGTCCCTCGCATGGAGGGATCACGATATTAAACTGATTTTTGGAACTCGGTCAAGGGTTAGGAGCTTGCTCCCCCTTCTCCACGGGTTGGCCTGGTATTGCACTGCCTCCAGGAGTTAACAGCCCCGATTCTGACCCCAGCTCGCTCGGGAAAGAGTCAGAAAACGCAATCCCAAAAACAGACTGACTACTACTTTGATCTTACTACTAAACTAAACGACTTTGTTGGTCCTTACTTCCCTTTACTTAGTTGTTGCTGGCTTTGCTTTCGTTCGCTTTCGGTTCGGTCCGCTCGGCTGGATGGACCGTTCGTTGGTCTCATTAGCTGGATGACGGAGGCGGGCGGGCGGCCCTCCTTGGCCGCTGCCTGCGATCGACGCTTCCACTAGTAGAGAGGGGCCGGGGGTAGGGGGGTCGTTGTCGCTCTGCCCGCAACCTTTGCCGCCCGGACCGGTCCACTGACGACCCCGGCCCCGGAGGGAGCCCCTTTATCGCTTCTCGGCCTCTTCTGGCTAAGATCAAAGTGTAGTATCTGTTCTTATCAGCTTAATATCTGATAGGTCCCTCGCATGGAGGGATCACGATATTAAACTGATTTTTGGAACTCGGTCAAGGGTTAGGAGCTTGCTCCCCCTTCTCCACGGGTTGGCCTGGTATTGCACTGCCTCCAGGAGTTAACAGCCCCGATTCTGACCCCAGCTCGCTCGGGAAAGAGTCAGAAAACGCAATCCCAAAAACAGACTGACTACTACTTTGATCTTACTACTAAACTAAACGACTTTGTTGGTCCTTACTTCCCTTTACTTAGTTGTTGCTGGCTTTGCTTTCGTTCGCTTTCGGTTCGGTCCGCTCGGCTGGATGGACCGTTCGTTGGTCTCATTAGCTGGATGACGGAGGCGGGCGGGCGGCCCTCCTTGGCCGCTGCCTGCGATCGACGCTTCCACTAGTAGAGAGGGGCCGGGGGTAGGGGGGTCGTTGTCGCTCTGCCCGCAACCTTTGCCGCCCGGACCGGTCCACTGACGACCCCGGCCCCGGAGGGAGCCCCTTTATCGCTTCTCGGCCTCTTCTGGCTAAGATCAAAGTGTAGTATCTGTTCTTATCAGCTTAATATCTGATAGGTCCCTCGCATGGAGGGATCACGATATTAAACTGATTTTTGGAACTCGGTCAAGGGTTAGGAGCTTGCTCCCCCTTCTCCACGGGTTGGCCTGGTATTGCACTGCCTCCAGGAGTTAACAGCCCCGATTCTGACCCCAGCTCGCTCGGGAAAGAGTCAGAAAACGCAATCCCAAAAACAGACTGACTACTACTTTGATCTTACTACTAAACTAAACGACTTTGTTGGTCCTTACTTCCCTTTACTTAGTTGTTGCTGGCTTTGCTTTCGTTCGCTTTCGGTTCGGTCCGCTCGGCTGGATGGACCGTTCGTTGGTCTCATTAGCTGGATGACGGAGGCGGGCGGGCGGCCCTCCTTGGCCGCTGCCTGCGATCGACGCTTCCACTAGTAGAGAGGGGCCGGGGGTAGGGGGGTCGTTGTCGCTCTGCCCGCAACCTTTGCCGCCCGGACCGGTCCACTGACGACCCCGGCCCCGGAGGGAGCCCCTTTATCGCTTCTCGGCCTCTTCTGGCTAAGATCAAAGTGTAGTATCTGTTCTTATCAGCTTAATATCTGATAGGTCCCTCGCATGGAGGGATCACGATATTAAACTGATTTTTGGAACTCGGTCAAGGGTTAGGAGCTTGCTCCCCCTTCTCCACGGGTTGGCCTGGTATTGCACTGCCTCCAGGAGTTAACAGCCCCGATTCTGACCCCAGCTCGCTCGGGAAAGAGTCAGAAAACGCAATCCCAAAAACAGACTGACTACTACTTTGATCTTACTACTAAACTAAACGACTTTGTTGGTCCTTACTTCCCTTTACTTAGTTGTTGCTGGCTTTGCTTTCGTTCGCTTTCGGTTCGGTCCGCTCGGCTGGATGGACCGTTCGTTGGTCTCATTAGCTGGATGACGGAGGCGGGCGGGCGGCCCTCCTTGGCCGCTGCCTGCGATCGACGCTTCCACTAGTAGAGAGGGGCCGGGGGTAGGGGGGTCGTTGTCGCTCTGCCCGCAACCTTTGCCGCCCGGACCGGTCCACTGACGACCCCGGCCCCGGAGGGAGCCCCTTTATCGCTTCTCGGCCTCTTCTGGCTAAGATCAAAGTGTAGTATCTGTTCTTATCAGCTTAATATCTGATAGGTCCCTCGCATGGAGGGATCACGATATTAAACTGATTTTTGGAACTCGGTCAAGGGTTAGGAGCTTGCTCCCCCTTCTCCACGGGTTGGCCTGGTATTGCACTGCCTCCAGGAGTTAACAGCCCCGATTCTGACCCCAGCTCGCTCGGGAAAGAGTCAGAAAACGCAATCCCAAAAACAGACTGACTACTACTTTGATCTTACTACTAAACTAAACGACTTTGTTGGTCCTTACTTCCCTTTACTTAGTTGTTGCTGGCTTTGCTTTCGTTCGCTTTCGGTTCGGTCCGCTCGGCTGGATGGACCGTTCGTTGGTCTCATTAGCTGGATGACGGAGGCGGGCGGGCGGCCCTCCTTGGCCGCTGCCTGCGATCGACGCTTCCACTAGTAGAGAGGGGCCGGGGGTAGGGGGGTCGTTGTCGCTCTGCCCGCAACCTTTGCCGCCCGGACCGGTCCACTGACGACCCCGGCCCCGGAGGGAGCCCCTTTATCGCTTCTCGGCCTCTTCTGGCTAAGATCAAAGTGTAGTATCTGTTCTTATCAGCTTAATATCTGATAGGTCCCTCGCATGGAGGGATCACGATATTAAACTGATTTTTGGAACTCGGTCAAGGGTTAGGAGCTTGCTCCCCCTTCTCCACGGGTTGGCCTGGTATTGCACTGCCTCCAGGAGTTAACAGCCCCGATTCTGACCCCAGCTCGCTCGGGAAAGAGTCAGAAAACGCAATCCCAAAAACAGACTGACTACTACTTTGATCTTACTACTAAACTAAACGACTTTGTTGGTCCTTACTTCCCTTTACTTAGTTGTTGCTGGCTTTGCTTTCGTTCGCTTTCGGTTCGGTCCGCTCGGCTGGATGGACCGTTCGTTGGTCTCATTAGCTGGATGACGGAGGCGGGCGGGCGGCCCTCCTTGGCCGCTGCCTGCGATCGACGCTTCCACTAGTAGAGAGGGGCCGGGGGTAGGGGGGTCGTTGTCGCTCTGCCCGCAACCTTTGCCGCCCGGACCGGTCCACTGACGACCCCGGCCCCGGAGGGAGCCCCTTTATCGCTTCTCGGCCTCTTCTGGCTAAGATCAAAGTGTAGTATCTGTTCTTATCAGCTTAATATCTGATAGGTCCCTCGCATGGAGGGATCACGATATTAAACTGATTTTTGGAACTCGGTCAAGGGTTAGGAGCTTGCTCCCCCTTCTCCACGGGTTGGCCTGGTATTGCACTGCCTCCAGGAGTTAACAGCCCCGATTCTGACCCCAGCTCGCTCGGGAAAGAGTCAGAAAACGCAATCCCAAAAACAGACTGACTACTACTTTGATCTTACTACTAAACTAAACGACTTTGTTGGTCCTTACTTCCCTTTACTTAGTTGTTGCTGGCTTTGCTTTCGTTCGCTTTCGGTTCGGTCCGCTCGGCTGGATGGACCGTTCGTTGGTCTCATTAGCTGGATGACGGAGGCGGGCGGGCGGCCCTCCTTGGCCGCTGCCTGCGATCGACGCTTCCACTAGTAGAGAGGGGCCGGGGGTAGGGGGGTCGTTGTCGCTCTGCCCGCAACCTTTGCCGCCCGGACCGGTCCACTGACGACCCCGGCCCCGGAGGGAGCCCCTTTATCGCTTCTCGGCCTCTTCTGGCTAAGATCAAAGTGTAGTATCTGTTCTTATCAGCTTAATATCTGATAGGTCCCTCGCATGGAGGGATCACGATATTAAACTGATTTTTGGAACTCGGTCAAGGGTTAGGAGCTTGCTCCCCCTTCTCCACGGGTTGGCCTGGTATTGCACTGCCTCCAGGAGTTAACAGCCCCGATTCTGACCCCAGCTCGCTCGGGAAAGAGTCAGAAAACGCAATCCCAAAAACAGACTGACTACTACTTTGATCTTACTACTAAACTAAACGACTTTGTTGGTCCTTACTTCCCTTTACTTAGTTGTTGCTGGCTTTGCTTTCGTTCGCTTTCGGTTCGGTCCGCTCGGCTGGATGGACCGTTCGTTGGTCTCATTAGCTGGATGACGGAGGCGGGCGGGCGGCCCTCCTTGGCCGCTGCCTGCGATCGACGCTTCCACTAGTAGAGAGGGGCCGGGGGTAGGGGGGTCGTTGTCGCTCTGCCCGCAACCTTTGCCGCCCGGACCGGTCCACTGACGACCCCGGCCCCGGAGGGAGCCCCTTTATCGCTTCTCGGCCTCTTCTGGCTAAGATCAAAGTGTAGTATCTGTTCTTATCAGCTTAATATCTGATAGGTCCCTCGCATGGAGGGATCACGATATTAAACTGATTTTTGGAACTCGGTCAAGGGTTAGGAGCTTGCTCCCCCTTCTCCACGGGTTGGCCTGGTATTGCACTGCCTCCAGGAGTTAACAGCCCCGATTCTGACCCCAGCTCGCTCGGGAAAGAGTCAGAAAACGCAATCCCAAAAACAGACTGACTACTACTTTGATCTTACTACTAAACTAAACGACTTTGTTGGTCCTTACTTCCCTTTACTTAGTTGTTGCTGGCTTTGCTTTCGTTCGCTTTCGGTTCGGTCCGCTCGGCTGGATGGACCGTTCGTTGGTCTCATTAGCTGGATGACGGAGGCGGGCGGGCGGCCCTCCTTGGCCGCTGCCTGCGATCGACGCTTCCACTAGTAGAGAGGGGCCGGGGGTAGGGGGGTCGTTGTCGCTCTGCCCGCAACCTTTGCCGCCCGGACCGGTCCACTGACGACCCCGGCCCCGGAGGGAGCCCCTTTATCGCTTCTCGGCCTCTTCTGGCTAAGATCAAAGTGTAGTATCTGTTCTTATCAGCTTAATATCTGATAGGTCCCTCGCATGGAGGGATCACGATATTAAACTGATTTTTGGAACTCGGTCAAGGGTTAGGAGCTTGCTCCCCCTTCTCCACGGGTTGGCCTGGTATTGCACTGCCTCCAGGAGTTAACAGCCCCGATTCTGACCCCAGCTCGCTCGGGAAAGAGTCAGAAAACGCAATCCCAAAAACAGACTGACTACTACTTTGATCTTACTACTAAACTAAACGACTTTGTTGGTCCTTACTTCCCTTTACTTAGTTGTTGCTGGCTTTGCTTTCGTTCGCTTTCGGTTCGGTCCGCTCGGCTGGATGGACCGTTCGTTGGTCTCATTAGCTGGATGACGGAGGCGGGCGGGCGGCCCTCCTTGGCCGCTGCCTGCGATCGACGCTTCCACTAGTAGAGAGGGGCCGGGGGTAGGGGGGTCGTTGTCGCTCTGCCCGCAACCTTTGCCGCCCGGACCGGTCCACTGACGACCCCGGCCCCGGAGGGAGCCCCTTTATCGCTTCTCGGCCTCTTCTGGCTAAGATCAAAGTGTAGTATCTGTTCTTATCAGCTTAATATCTGATAGGTCCCTCGCATGGAGGGATCACGATATTAAACTGATTTTTGGAACTCGGTCAAGGGTTAGGAGCTTGCTCCCCCTTCTCCACGGGTTGGCCTGGTATTGCACTGCCTCCAGGAGTTAACAGCCCCGATTCTGACCCCAGCTCGCTCGGGAAAGAGTCAGAAAACGCAATCCCAAAAACAGACTGACTACTACTTTGATCTTACTACTAAACTAAACGACTTTGTTGGTCCTTACTTCCCTTTACTTAGTTGTTGCTGGCTTTGCTTTCGTTCGCTTTCGGTTCGGTCCGCTCGGCTGGATGGACCGTTCGTTGGTCTCATTAGCTGGATGACGGAGGCGGGCGGGCGGCCCTCCTTGGCCGCTGCCTGCGATCGACGCTTCCACTAGTAGAGAGGGGCCGGGGGTAGGGGGGTCGTTGTCGCTCTGCCCGCAACCTTTGCCGCCCGGACCGGTCCACTGACGACCCCGGCCCCGGAGGGAGCCCCTTTATCGCTTCTCGGCCTCTTCTGGCTAAGATCAAAGTGTAGTATCTGTTCTTATCAGCTTAATATCTGATAGGTCCCTCGCATGGAGGGATCACGATATTAAACTGATTTTTGGAACTCGGTCAAGGGTTAGGAGCTTGCTCCCCCTTCTCCACGGGTTGGCCTGGTATTGCACTGCCTCCAGGAGTTAACAGCCCCGATTCTGACCCCAGCTCGCTCGGGAAAGAGTCAGAAAACGCAATCCCAAAAACAGACTGACTACTACTTTGATCTTACTACTAAACTAAACGACTTTGTTGGTCCTTACTTCCCTTTACTTAGTTGTTGCTGGCTTTGCTTTCGTTCGCTTTCGGTTCGGTCCGCTCGGCTGGATGGACCGTTCGTTGGTCTCATTAGCTGGATGACGGAGGCGGGCGGGCGGCCCTCCTTGGCCGCTGCCTGCGATCGACGCTTCCACTAGTAGAGAGGGGCCGGGGGTAGGGGGGTCGTTGTCGCTCTGCCCGCAACCTTTGCCGCCCGGACCGGTCCACTGACGACCCCGGCCCCGGAGGGAGCCCCTTTATCGCTTCTCGGCCTCTTCTGGCTAAGATCAAAGTGTAGTATCTGTTCTTATCAGCTTAATATCTGATAGGTCCCTCGCATGGAGGGATCACGATATTAAACTGATTTTTGGAACTCGGTCAAGGGTTAGGAGCTTGCTCCCCCTTCTCCACGGGTTGGCCTGGTATTGCACTGCCTCCAGGAGTTAACAGCCCCGATTCTGACCCCAGCTCGCTCGGGAAAGAGTCAGAAAACGCAATCCCAAAAACAGACTGACTACTACTTTGATCTTACTACTAAACTAAACGACTTTGTTGGTCCTTACTTCCCTTTACTTAGTTGTTGCTGGCTTTGCTTTCGTTCGCTTTCGGTTCGGTCCGCTCGGCTGGATGGACCGTTCGTTGGTCTCATTAGCTGGATGACGGAGGCGGGCGGGCGGCCCTCCTTGGCCGCTGCCTGCGATCGACGCTTCCACTAGTAGAGAGGGGCCGGGGGTAGGGGGGTCGTTGTCGCTCTGCCCGCAACCTTTGCCGCCCGGACCGGTCCACTGACGACCCCGGCCCCGGAGGGAGCCCCTTTATCGCTTCTCGGCCTCTTCTGGCTAAGATCAAAGTGTAGTATCTGTTCTTATCAGCTTAATATCTGATAGGTCCCTCGCATGGAGGGATCACGATATTAAACTGATTTTTGGAACTCGGTCAAGGGTTAGGAGCTTGCTCCCCCTTCTCCACGGGTTGGCCTGGTATTGCACTGCCTCCAGGAGTTAACAGCCCCGATTCTGACCCCAGCTCGCTCGGGAAAGAGTCAGAAAACGCAATCCCAAAAACAGACTGACTACTACTTTGATCTTACTACTAAACTAAACGACTTTGTTGGTCCTTACTTCCCTTTACTTAGTTGTTGCTGGCTTTGCTTTCGTTCGCTTTCGGTTCGGTCCGCTCGGCTGGATGGACCGTTCGTTGGTCTCATTAGCTGGATGACGGAGGCGGGCGGGCGGCCCTCCTTGGCCGCTGCCTGCGATCGACGCTTCCACTAGTAGAGAGGGGCCGGGGGTAGGGGGGTCGTTGTCGCTCTGCCCGCAACCTTTGCCGCCCGGACCGGTCCACTGACGACCCCGGCCCCGGAGGGAGCCCCTTTATCGCTTCTCGGCCTCTTCTGGCTAAGATCAAAGTGTAGTATCTGTTCTTCAGTGCTTGCTCTGGTCTGCTATTAGTTGACGAGTTGGGAGCTTTTGGCCTTTGGTCAAAAGTCTTTTTTCTTTTTTTGGCCTCTTTTGGCGTCTTGCTCTTGCGAGGACCAGCCCCTTCTTTGGGGATTGGACCTCCTTGAGAACTTGTTAAGTTTTTGTTTTGTTTATTAACTGTTGTTTTCCTTTTTTTTCCAGATAGTCCGGGGTCTAGCTAGAGCTTAAGCAGCCGGCAGGGCCAAGGGACACCGACGTGCCTTTTTAGGCGAAGGTCCCTTGGTTTCCGAATCGGCGGGCACTAGTTGGGCTCCGGGCCTTCACTTAGATGGAGCAGGCCTCTGCTCCTGCCACCTTGGGGGACGCCCCAGGTGTAGTGTCCGAGACGGGTCGGGGGGGTGCCATCCCGCAAGGCACCCCCAGTTCGAGAAGGGTTCCCGGGGTCGCCACCCCAGAGGTCGGATCGAGAGCGGGGGTCGCTGCCCCCAGTCCAGTGGTCGAGACTACTGGCGTGAGTTCGGAAGGGTCGAGTTCGGTCGCGGGGGTCGCCGCCCCCAGTTCGAGACGCGTGTCGGGGGTTGCTGCCCGTAAAGGCAACCCCAGTTCGAGTGCAGCGGTCGCTAAGGCAGGCAGAATGATGGTCGCGGGGGGGGATGCCCCGTGGGGTACCCCCAATGAGGTGGGTCCTAGCGTTGCCATCATAGAAGTCCCCCCAACTGTAGCTATAGGCAGAGCAGGGGCTATGACAAGGGAGAAAGTGGCGGAGGCTTGGAGGAACTCCATGAGGGAGGCGAAAGGAGACGAGGAGGCTGCGACCTGGGAGGAGGCGCGGAAAAACCGTAGACGGCCGGTTAAGCGTTGGTGGGTCCCGGACGAGGGTCCCCCAACTGGAACGCAATCTGAGAGGAACAGCCCACAAAAGCCGTCGATGGAGGGCCTCAGAAAGGCAAAATCGGAGGAGGTAATAGTGGTGGATGGGTGCTCCCCGGGGTCAGGGAGGGCGTCAACGACGGAAGCAGTACCAGCCAGTGCGGAGGATTGGCCAGCCCTCACCAAGGACGATTCCCCAATTCCGGCTGCACAAAGAGAGGTGAAAACTGCATGGTCGGGCGCAAAGACAAGTGCGGCGGTTCCAGGAGGCAAGAAGAAGACCCCCCAGTACTACAAAGACCTCCTGGAAAATAATTTTAAGGAATATGCGTCCGGCAGCGTGATGAAGATTGTTCCAGGGGTACAAGAGGCCATACAGGAGCGGTCGATCGCCTTCCTCACCTTCGACGAGAAGGGGAAGGGACTCACCAGGATCCCGCAGGAGAAGATGGCGGAAATATTGGGAGAGCTGCGGATTCCGGCCCAGTATATGGTTCGGCGTTTTTTTGCCATGTGGGATATCCTTTTGCCATCAAGGGAGGTTGCAGAGAGACTGTCAAAAGGGGATCTCACATGGAAAGGATTTCGACTGAGGCCGGAATACAAGTCTAAGAGAAGGGCAGCTGTTACGATTAAAGGGGTGCCCAGCTTCATCTCGGAGGACCAGCTGGGTGCCACGATGTCCCAATATGGAGAGGTTGAAAGTGTGCAGCCGGTGATTGGGCCCCGTGGAATAAGGATGGGGGAGATTAAGCTCGAGATGAGGGTCGATAGGAAGGAGGTAGAAAAGATCCCCTCCCAACTATCTTGCGAGGGTTGGACCATGCTAGTTCTGGTAGAAGGGAGGAGACCGCACTGCTGGTCCTGCCAAAAACCGGGCCATGTGTCCCGCTTCTGTCCCAAAAGGATAGAGGAAGAGAAGAAGAACAAGGGGCAGAAGCCGGCCGAAGAAAAGGCAGTAGAAAGGAACGAGGCCGACACCTGGAGCAAGGTGGTGTCCAGGAGGACCAAGAAAATAGCTGAGGTGTCCGCTCCCACAACAACACCCAGAGGAGCGGCGGTGTCGGCCAAACGGAAGCTCAGGGTCAGCTCCTCCGAATCAGAAGGAGAAGAGGGAGGAGAATCCAAGAAGGATGCAAAAAGAGAAAAGACGGCAGAAGAAGACCCTGAGCATCCGCCAACAGCCCCCGATGAGGATGTCCAGGCCACCCCTCCCCTATTCAACACGCCTCCAGAGGAAAAGGAGCCGGGCGAAGCCCCTGAAACACCGATGGAGGCTGAGGAGCCAGTAAGAAAACTAACAGAGAAGCCGGCAGCCCCCAGAGAGGAGAAGACAAGGAAGTTTCCTTTCTGGCCGGGGGAAAGGATATGTGAAGTAAGGATGAGTGAGACGGTCAGCGACCTCAACGGAAGACAAAAAAAACATCTCAAGTCCCTCGAAAGCCTCTCAAAGGTGGACGAGAAGGAGGTCGCTGATCCCAGAAACTTCCCGGATGCTCCTCAGCTCATCACGTTCGTCCGGCCAAATAGGGGAGGGCGAGCGAAAGCCCTATGGAGGATGCTGGAGGCCAGCAAAACAGCGTTTAAGGGGCTGAAGATATTCGACGGGGAGCACCCATCACTAGGGCAAATAGCCAAGAAAAGTGAGGGGCGGGTCCCTATTTATGTTCACCCCTCCCTGTATAGGGCTCTAAAAATTACGTTTCCTCTGGACGTTGGGGGCCTGGCTAGAGACGGACGGCTTACGTCCGACCTGCTCTCGGGCAGTCTTGGCCAGGCCTTTGACGTCCTGTCCCCCGAGGACTTCAGACCCCTAGTTGACGAATTTTACTAGGTAGGGAAGCATGGCCACGGGCTTGAACCTGGCTAGTTTGAATGCGAGGGGCATGAGATCTCGAAGCAAAGCTGCTCGCGTGCTGAGGGATCTCGTGGCCCTTGAGGTAGATATAGCTGCGTTGCAGGAGACCCACTTTGTTGGGCCCGGGGATTGCAGTGTGCTGGTCAACGACTTTGACGTTTACTCAGCATACGGCAATCTCCGTAGCAGTGGGGTTTCTGTTCTAGTAAGTCGCACCCTGTCTGCGACGGTTACCGTTATCCACGCCGACGCTCATGGGAGGCTGGTCGTGGTCGATGTTGCCGTTAAAAGCGGCGTGTTCCGGATAGTGGCAGTTTATGCACCTAACATCCCCAGCGAGAGGGTTTCCTTTTTTCGGCGGGTGGAGGTGTTTCTCTCTTCGGGTCCGGAGCGGGTAGTCTTAATGGGGGACTGGAATGCCGTCCTGGACCCCAGCATAGATAAGGTCGGGGGGGTTAGAGGGTCGGGTTGGTGTGAAAGCAGCCTGTCTGACCTGATGGCCTCGTGCGATCTGGTCGATAGGTTCCGTCTGGATCACCCCGGGAGGGAGATGTGGACGTGGCATACTAGTGCGGCCTCCAGTCCAAGTACATACTTGGACAGGATGTTAATTAGAAGGGGCGACGTAGATTTTCTATCTTGTCCCACGTTCCACTGGCTAGGTCATTCGGACCACAAACTCGTGTTGGCCCGTTTGAAGTTAGGTAATAGGCCTAGGTTGGCTGGCTACTGGAAGTTGAACGCCTCCTTGTTGGAGTCGGAAGACTTCCGGGAGCGGCTGACAACACTAATCCAGAGGGAGTTAGTGGGGGCGGTTACCGGGAGTAGCTGGTGGGTTAAGCTTAAGGTCACCATTAGGCGCTTTTGTGTCCACTATAGCCAAAGCCTCGCGTTAGTTAGGGCTCGGACCAAAAGGCACTTAGACGATAGACTGACCCGGGCGGTGGCAGGGGGGGATTCCCTAGAACTAGCTCTAGTAAAGGAGGACCTGAATCGCTTGGCTAGCGAGCGATACACAGGTCAGGTAGTTAGAGCTAGGTTAAAAAGAGTCTCCAACGAAGCCGCGAACGTTGACGCTGTTGAGCGTGGGGCTGCTTTAAGACGTGGTTCGGATGGGTACATTCGGGAAGTGAAAGACCTGGAAGGGCGCTCTCTCGTGTCGGCGCGGGAGATCTGCAACGGGTTTCGACAACATCTGGAGGAGCGATTCACCCAACTACCCAGACTCCGCGGCCAGGAGTTTGGCGGCTATTTGGCTGGCTCGCCCCGCCTTACTGCGGACCGAGCGGCTAGCTGCGAGGGGATGGTTACGGAGCGTGAGGTCATTACTGCGTTGAAGCAGGTAGGCCTCAACAAATCTCCGGGACTTGATGGTTTGCCCTATGAATTGTTCTTGAGGCTGTCGCCCATGTTTGTGCCCCTTCTGACGGGCGTGTTTAACCACTGGTTTGTCACGGGCTCGATCCCGAGACAGGTAACCAAAGGAGTGGTCACGCTTCTGAAGAAGGGGAACCAACCTGGAGGGGGGAATCTAGACGATTACAGGCCGATCACTCTGCTTAACGCAGACGTGAAGATTTTGGCTCGCGTTCTCGCAAACCGGATGCAGGTTGTTATCGGTGACTTGATCGAACCGGATCAGAATTACGCTGTGAAGGGTCGATCAATTCAGAACAACTTGCACCTGGTGCGCTTGATCTTAGAGGGTTTAGAAGACGACACGGAAGCCGCGCTGATCAATTTGGATCAGTCCAAGGCGTTCGATAGGGTGGACCATGGGTTCCTGAGGTCTGTTGTGGAAACCGCCGGCTTTGGTCCGGACTTCCGCAAGTGGGTCTCTGCTCTGTATCGTGATCCCGCGGTAGTGGTGCAAGTCAACGGTAGGTTGTCGGAGTCCTTTGGGGTCTCTCGGTCGGTGCGGCAGGGCTGTCCGCTGTCGCCTCTGCTCTATGTCCTGGCGTTGGAGCCCTTCCTTCGCAAATTAAGGGACGAGGCGGCGAGACCAGTCCTACGCGGCATTGCTCTACCTGGCGGCCGATTTGCCAGGGTGTCCGCGTACGCTGATGACGTCACCGTTTTCGCAGCTTGTCGTAACGACATCGAAGCGGTGATAGAGGCGATCGCTGAGTACGAAGTTGTTACAGGGGCCGTGATCAATCGCAGCAAGTCCGTCGGCCTGCGGTTGAGCGCCTGGACCGGGGTAAACTCGCTTCCAGGTGCGTTCGGCTGGACTGATGGCCCGGTTAAGATCCTCGGCGTGTGGTTCGGGCCGGATCTCCAGTTGGACAAGAATTGGTCGGAGGTACAGACGAAGGTCGAATCGTCGGTCGTGTCTTGGATTCGAAGGAGGTTGTCCTTGAAGGGTCGTGCGGAGGCATGCGCCACTTACGTGTTTCCGCTGATCCTTTACCGTTTATCTGTTCTTCCCCTGCCTGCGGACCGCTGTAAGGCTTTAGAGCGCCTCCTTTTTAAACTGCTGTGGAAAGGAGGAGAGCCGTATGTCCGTAGACAGGTCTGTACGCAGAAACTTGGCGAGGGAGGCTTGGGAATGCCGGACTTGAAAAGTCACAAGCATGCTGAAAGACTGGCGTTCCTGAGTCGTACACTGTTAGAGGAGACGCACTGGGTACCAGCGGTGGAACAGGCTTTTCCGCAGCTCGTATCCGCCCCTGCCGCTGAAGGTCGCAGAAGACCAGCAGGGGATTCGCGTTTCTTCACCGAGTGCCGGGCTGCCCTTAGGGCGTTGCCGGGGTCCAGTGACCTTGCGCGGTCTAGGAGGAGGCTGTATCGGGATCTAGTGGTGGGGACCGCTAACGATCCGCTGGTGGAGCGGCTACATCTGTCGGGGGAGGAGGTTCTCTCGCTGTGGAGTTGGGCGCCTGCCAGCAGTCATTTAAATAATTCAGAATTTTCAGTAACGTGGAGACTGGTCCGGGACGCGTTGCCACTTTTCGACCGACTTGCCAGAGATTGCCGGGATAGAGAATTTTATTATCCCCCGTGCCCCCGCTGCAATGACGAGGAGGAGGATGAGACGAGGGAACACGCGTTCTTTCTTTGCAGCGGGGTGCGGAGTCTCTGGAGGTATGTCGAAGAGGTAACGGCTCGCATCGACCCCGAGCGGTCGGTGCCACTTGATTTAGCGTATGTGGTCGATAATGTGGACCCGCCGTTTTCTAGGGAGAAACGGTTGGTGTTTCTAGCGATACTAGCCGTAGCTAGGTTAGTGACGTGGGTTTCACGTCTAGACATCGTCTATGAGGGGCAGTCTGTTTCCGATCGGGATCTGGTTGTTCGTTTTAAGCACCAACTTAAAACGAAAATCAGATGCGATTGGGAAAGGTTGCCCCGCATCGACTTTGATAGAAGATGGGTGCACAACACTAGTTTGTGCATCCGACGAGGAGCCAGGTTCGAGTTCGTGCTTCCCCCTGGTTAGAATTGGTCCTAGGGTGCTGGGGTTGGTGTTTTCTATACTCGGAACCCACCCCAATGTATTTGTTAAACAAGAGTTTACTCTTGTCCATGGGTAGAAGCTAGGGTTAGTTAGGAGATGGTAACCACTTCGAGTGGAAGATGAGTATCTTTATTAGGGCCTAGACTAGGGATGTATGTGTGTCGATCCGGTCCCTGATTTATTTTTATTCGGCACTAGGAGAGCTTCCAAAGATGCCCACTCCCACTTGTTTGTTTTGTCCCCGGCCTTTGTTGCCCCTTATGCATTTTTATCTTGGAAGACGCCGTCCATTCCCGACGAACCCCCTCCACAAGTTATTTTTTCACCAGCAGTTTTTGCTGTCCCGTAGATCCTCCATTCCCCACTAGGGAGCGACCTGCTTGCTTTCACCTTTCCCTTCGGGGAGGGGACCGGAAGACAGTGGGCGTTCCACTAACGAGTAGAGAGTAGGATGGGAGGGTCCCTTACTAATCCGCCCCCATAGGCATTTTGTTAAGTTGTTTTCTTTTTCTTTCTTTTTGGGTGTATTTTAGCTTGCCCCCCTCCCCTTCATCTCACCCCCATTTATTTTTAAAAAAAAAAAAAAAAAAAAAAAAAAAAAAAAAAACTTTTGTTTGTACATATATTTTTTGTTTTGTTTTATGTAAATACACTTTTTTTATTATTACAGAATGTATGAAGGTCGCCTGCCATCCCGTTAAGCTGGGGAGAATTAGTTTTGTTTTTTAAATAGGTCCTGGTAAGAATGTAAGGCGAATTGTAGAATGATAGTTCTCTAGTGTAGTCTTTTAATAAAGAACTTGTCTTTCAGTACAAGTCTAGCGTTAGCTTTAGTCAAGACCCGATTTCTTTTTTCCCCACACCCCCCTACTTGGCCCTGGTGCCTAAGTTGTTACGGACCCCAAATAAGGCCTTGGCAGTAGATAATGCCAAGGTCGGGGCCGTAACGACTAAATAAATTCTCGGCCTCTTCTGGCTAAGATCAAAGTGTAGTATCTGTTCTTATCAGCTTAATATCTGATAGGTCCCTCGCATGGAGGGATCACGATATTAAACTGATTTTTGGAACTCGGTCAAGGGTTAGGAGCTTGCTCCCCCTTCTCCACGGGTTGGCCTGGTATTGCACTGCCTCCAGGAGTTAACAGCCCCGATTCTGACCCCAGCTCGCTCGGGAAAGAGTCAGAAAACGCAATCCCAAAAACAGACTGACTACTACTTTGATCTTACTACTAAACTAAACGACTTTGTTGGTCCTTACTTCCCTTTACTTAGTTGTTGCTGGCTTTGCTTTCGTTCGCTTTCGGTTCGGTCCGCTCGGCTGGATGGACCGTTCGTTGGTCTCATTAGCTGGATGACGGAGGCGGGCGGGCGGCCCTCCTTGGCCGCTGCCTGCGATCGACGCTTCCACTAGTAGAGAGGGGCCGGGGGTAGGGGGGTCGTTGTCGCTCTGCCCGCAACCTTTGCCGCCCGGACCGGTCCACTGACGACCCCGGCCCCGGAGGGAGCCCCTTTATCGCTTCTCGGCCTCTTCTGGCTAAGATCAAAGTGTAGTATCTGTTCTTATCAGCTTAATATCTGATAGGTCCCTCGCATGGAGGGATCACGATATTAAACTGATTTTTGGAACTCGGTCAAGGGTTAGGAGCTTGCTCCCCCTTCTCCACGGGTTGGCCTGGTATTGCACTGCCTCCAGGAGTTAACAGCCCCGATTCTGACCCCAGCTCGCTCGGGAAAGAGTCAGAAAACGCAATCCCAAAAACAGACTGACTACTACTTTGATCTTACTACTAAACTAAACGACTTTGTTGGTCCTTACTTCCCTTTACTTAGTTGTTGCTGGCTTTGCTTTCGTTCGCTTTCGGTTCGGTCCGCTCGGCTGGATGGACCGTTCGTTGGTCTCATTAGCTGGATGACGGAGGCGGGCGGGCGGCCCTCCTTGGCCGCTGCCTGCGATCGACGCTTCCACTAGTAGAGAGGGGCCGGGGGTAGGGGGGTCGTTGTCGCTCTGCCCGCAACCTTTGCCGCCCGGACCGGTCCACTGACGACCCCGGCCCCGGAGGGAGCCCCTTTATCGCTTCTCGGCCTCTTCTGGCTAAGATCAAAGTGTAGTATCTGTTCTTATCAGCTTAATATCTGATAGGTCCCTCGCATGGAGGGATCACGATATTAAACTGATTTTTGGAACTCGGTCAAGGGTTAGGAGCTTGCTCCCCCTTCTCCACGGGTTGGCCTGGTATTGCACTGCCTCCAGGAGTTAACAGCCCCGATTCTGACCCCAGCTCGCTCGGGAAAGAGTCAGAAAACGCAATCCCAAAAACAGACTGACTACTACTTTGATCTTACTACTAAACTAAACGACTTTGTTGGTCCTTACTTCCCTTTACTTAGTTGTTGCTGGCTTTGCTTTCGTTCGCTTTCGGTTCGGTCCGCTCGGCTGGATGGACCGTTCGTTGGTCTCATTAGCTGGATGACGGAGGCGGGCGGGCGGCCCTCCTTGGCCGCTGCCTGCGATCGACGCTTCCACTAGTAGAGAGGGGCCGGGGGTAGGGGGGTCGTTGTCGCTCTGCCCGCAACCTTTGCCGCCCGGACCGGTCCACTGACGACCCCGGCCCCGGAGGGAGCCCCTTTATCGCTTCTCGGCCTCTTCTGGCTAAGATCAAAGTGTAGTATCTGTTCTTATCAGCTTAATATCTGATAGGTCCCTCGCATGGAGGGATCACGATATTAAACTGATTTTTGGAACTCGGTCAAGGGTTAGGAGCTTGCTCCCCCTTCTCCACGGGTTGGCCTGGTATTGCACTGCCTCCAGGAGTTAACAGCCCCGATTCTGACCCCAGCTCGCTCGGGAAAGAGTCAGAAAACGCAATCCCAAAAACAGACTGACTACTACTTTGATCTTACTACTAAACTAAACGACTTTGTTGGTCCTTACTTCCCTTTACTTAGTTGTTGCTGGCTTTGCTTTCGTTCGCTTTCGGTTCGGTCCGCTCGGCTGGATGGACCGTTCGTTGGTCTCATTAGCTGGATGACGGAGGCGGGCGGGCGGCCCTCCTTGGCCGCTGCCTGCGATCGACGCTTCCACTAGTAGAGAGGGGCCGGGGGTAGGGGGGTCGTTGTCGCTCTGCCCGCAACCTTTGCCGCCCGGACCGGTCCACTGACGACCCCGGCCCCGGAGGGAGCCCCTTTATCGCTTCTCGGCCTCTTCTGGCTAAGATCAAAGTGTAGTATCTGTTCTTATCAGCTTAATATCTGATAGGTCCCTCGCATGGAGGGATCACGATATTAAACTGATTTTTGGAACTCGGTCAAGGGTTAGGAGCTTGCTCCCCCTTCTCCACGGGTTGGCCTGGTATTGCACTGCCTCCAGGAGTTAACAGCCCCGATTCTGACCCCAGCTCGCTCGGGAAAGAGTCAGAAAACGCAATCCCAAAAACAGACTGACTACTACTTTGATCTTACTACTAAACTAAACGACTTTGTTGGTCCTTACTTCCCTTTACTTAGTTGTTGCTGGCTTTGCTTTCGTTCGCTTTCGGTTCGGTCCGCTCGGCTGGATGGACCGTTCGTTGGTCTCATTAGCTGGATGACGGAGGCGGGCGGGCGGCCCTCCTTGGCCGCTGCCTGCGATCGACGCTTCCACTAGTAGAGAGGGGCCGGGGGTAGGGGGGTCGTTGTCGCTCTGCCCGCAACCTTTGCCGCCCGGACCGGTCCACTGACGACCCCGGCCCCGGAGGGAGCCCCTTTATCGCTTCTCGGCCTCTTCTGGCTAAGATCAAAGTGTAGTATCTGTTCTTATCAGCTTAATATCTGATAGGTCCCTCGCATGGAGGGATCACGATATTAAACTGATTTTTGGAACTCGGTCAAGGGTTAGGAGCTTGCTCCCCCTTCTCCACGGGTTGGCCTGGTATTGCACTGCCTCCAGGAGTTAACAGCCCCGATTCTGACCCCAGCTCGCTCGGGAAAGAGTCAGAAAACGCAATCCCAAAAACAGACTGACTACTACTTTGATCTTACTACTAAACTAAACGACTTTGTTGGTCCTTACTTCCCTTTACTTAGTTGTTGCTGGCTTTGCTTTCGTTCGCTTTCGGTTCGGTCCGCTCGGCTGGATGGACCGTTCGTTGGTCTCATTAGCTGGATGACGGAGGCGGGCGGGCGGCCCTCCTTGGCCGCTGCCTGCGATCGACGCTTCCACTAGTAGAGAGGGGCCGGGGGTAGGGGGGTCGTTGTCGCTCTGCCCGCAACCTTTGCCGCCCGGACCGGTCCACTGACGACCCCGGCCCCGGAGGGAGCCCCTTTATCGCTTCTCGGCCTCTTCTGGCTAAGATCAAAGTGTAGTATCTGTTCTTATCAGCTTAATATCTGATAGGTCCCTCGCATGGAGGGATCACGATATTAAACTGATTTTTGGAACTCGGTCAAGGGTTAGGAGCTTGCTCCCCCTTCTCCACGGGTTGGCCTGGTATTGCACTGCCTCCAGGAGTTAACAGCCCCGATTCTGACCCCAGCTCGCTCGGGAAAGAGTCAGAAAACGCAATCCCAAAAACAGACTGACTACTACTTTGATCTTACTACTAAACTAAACGACTTTGTTGGTCCTTACTTCCCTTTACTTAGTTGTTGCTGGCTTTGCTTTCGTTCGCTTTCGGTTCGGTCCGCTCGGCTGGATGGACCGTTCGTTGGTCTCATTAGCTGGATGACGGAGGCGGGCGGGCGGCCCTCCTTGGCCGCTGCCTGCGATCGACGCTTCCACTAGTAGAGAGGGGCCGGGGGTAGGGGGGTCGTTGTCGCTCTGCCCGCAACCTTTGCCGCCCGGACCGGTCCACTGACGACCCCGGCCCCGGAGGGAGCCCCTTTATCGCTTCTCGGCCTCTTCTGGCTAAGATCAAAGTGTAGTATCTGTTCTTATCAGCTTAATATCTGATAGGTCCCTCGCATGGAGGGATCACGATATTAAACTGATTTTTGGAACTCGGTCAAGGGTTAGGAGCTTGCTCCCCCTTCTCCACGGGTTGGCCTGGTATTGCACTGCCTCCAGGAGTTAACAGCCCCGATTCTGACCCCAGCTCGCTCGGGAAAGAGTCAGAAAACGCAATCCCAAAAACAGACTGACTACTACTTTGATCTTACTACTAAACTAAACGACTTTGTTGGTCCTTACTTCCCTTTACTTAGTTGTTGCTGGCTTTGCTTTCGTTCGCTTTCGGTTCGGTCCGCTCGGCTGGATGGACCGTTCGTTGGTCTCATTAGCTGGATGACGGAGGCGGGCGGGCGGCCCTCCTTGGCCGCTGCCTGCGATCGACGCTTCCACTAGTAGAGAGGGGCCGGGGGTAGGGGGGTCGTTGTCGCTCTGCCCGCAACCTTTGCCGCCCGGACCGGTCCACTGACGACCCCGGCCCCGGAGGGAGCCCCTTTATCGCTTCTCGGCCTCTTCTGGCTAAGATCAAAGTGTAGTATCTGTTCTTATCAGCTTAATATCTGATAGGTCCCTCGCATGGAGGGATCACGATATTAAACTGATTTTTGGAACTCGGTCAAGGGTTAGGAGCTTGCTCCCCCTTCTCCACGGGTTGGCCTGGTATTGCACTGCCTCCAGGAGTTAACAGCCCCGATTCTGACCCCAGCTCGCTCGGGAAAGAGTCAGAAAACGCAATCCCAAAAACAGACTGACTACTACTTTGATCTTACTACTAAACTAAACGACTTTGTTGGTCCTTACTTCCCTTTACTTAGTTGTTGCTGGCTTTGCTTTCGTTCGCTTTCGGTTCGGTCCGCTCGGCTGGATGGACCGTTCGTTGGTCTCATTAGCTGGATGACGGAGGCGGGCGGGCGGCCCTCCTTGGCCGCTGCCTGCGATCGACGCTTCCACTAGTAGAGAGGGGCCGGGGGTAGGGGGGTCGTTGTCGCTCTGCCCGCAACCTTTGCCGCCCGGACCGGTCCACTGACGACCCCGGCCCCGGAGGGAGCCCCTTTATCGCTTCTCGGCCTCTTCTGGCTAAGATCAAAGTGTAGTATCTGTTCTTATCAGCTTAATATCTGATAGGTCCCTCGCATGGAGGGATCACGATATTAAACTGATTTTTGGAACTCGGTCAAGGGTTAGGAGCTTGCTCCCCCTTCTCCACGGGTTGGCCTGGTATTGCACTGCCTCCAGGAGTTAACAGCCCCGATTCTGACCCCAGCTCGCTCGGGAAAGAGTCAGAAAACGCAATCCCAAAAACAGACTGACTACTACTTTGATCTTACTACTAAACTAAACGACTTTGTTGGTCCTTACTTCCCTTTACTTAGTTGTTGCTGGCTTTGCTTTCGTTCGCTTTCGGTTCGGTCCGCTCGGCTGGATGGACCGTTCGTTGGTCTCATTAGCTGGATGACGGAGGCGGGCGGGCGGCCCTCCTTGGCCGCTGCCTGCGATCGACGCTTCCACTAGTAGAGAGGGGCCGGGGGTAGGGGGGTCGTTGTCGCTCTGCCCGCAACCTTTGCCGCCCGGACCGGTCCACTGACGACCCCGGCCCCGGAGGGAGCCCCTTTATCGCTTCTCGGCCTCTTCTGGCTAAGATCAAAGTGTAGTATCTGTTCTTATCAGCTTAATATCTGATAGGTCCCTCGCATGGAGGGATCACGATATTAAACTGATTTTTGGAACTCGGTCAAGGGTTAGGAGCTTGCTCCCCCTTCTCCACGGGTTGGCCTGGTATTGCACTGCCTCCAGGAGTTAACAGCCCCGATTCTGACCCCAGCTCGCTCGGGAAAGAGTCAGAAAACGCAATCCCAAAAACAGACTGACTACTACTTTGATCTTACTACTAAACTAAACGACTTTGTTGGTCCTTACTTCCCTTTACTTAGTTGTTGCTGGCTTTGCTTTCGTTCGCTTTCGGTTCGGTCCGCTCGGCTGGATGGACCGTTCGTTGGTCTCATTAGCTGGATGACGGAGGCGGGCGGGCGGCCCTCCTTGGCCGCTGCCTGCGATCGACGCTTCCACTAGTAGAGAGGGGCCGGGGGTAGGGGGGTCGTTGTCGCTCTGCCCGCAACCTTTGCCGCCCGGACCGGTCCACTGACGACCCCGGCCCCGGAGGGAGCCCCTTTATCGCTTCTCGGCCTCTTCTGGCTAAGATCAAAGTGTAGTATCTGTTCTTATCAGCTTAATATCTGATAGGTCCCTCGCATGGAGGGATCACGATATTAAACTGATTTTTGGAACTCGGTCAAGGGTTAGGAGCTTGCTCCCCCTTCTCCACGGGTTGGCCTGGTATTGCACTGCCTCCAGGAGTTAACAGCCCCGATTCTGACCCCAGCTCGCTCGGGAAAGAGTCAGAAAACGCAATCCCAAAAACAGACTGACTACTACTTTGATCTTACTACTAAACTAAACGACTTTGTTGGTCCTTACTTCCCTTTACTTAGTTGTTGCTGGCTTTGCTTTCGTTCGCTTTCGGTTCGGTCCGCTCGGCTGGATGGACCGTTCGTTGGTCTCATTAGCTGGATGACGGAGGCGGGCGGGCGGCCCTCCTTGGCCGCTGCCTGCGATCGACGCTTCCACTAGTAGAGAGGGGCCGGGGGTAGGGGGGTCGTTGTCGCTCTGCCCGCAACCTTTGCCGCCCGGACCGGTCCACTGACGACCCCGGCCCCGGAGGGAGCCCCTTTATCGCTTCTCGGCCTCTTCTGGCTAAGATCAAAGTGTAGTATCTGTTCTTATCAGCTTAATATCTGATAGGTCCCTCGCATGGAGGGATCACGATATTAAACTGATTTTTGGAACTCGGTCAAGGGTTAGGAGCTTGCTCCCCCTTCTCCACGGGTTGGCCTGGTATTGCACTGCCTCCAGGAGTTAACAGCCCCGATTCTGACCCCAGCTCGCTCGGGAAAGAGTCAGAAAACGCAATCCCAAAAACAGACTGACTACTACTTTGATCTTACTACTAAACTAAACGACTTTGTTGGTCCTTACTTCCCTTTACTTAGTTGTTGCTGGCTTTGCTTTCGTTCGCTTTCGGTTCGGTCCGCTCGGCTGGATGGACCGTTCGTTGGTCTCATTAGCTGGATGACGGAGGCGGGCGGGCGGCCCTCCTTGGCCGCTGCCTGCGATCGACGCTTCCACTAGTAGAGAGGGGCCGGGGGTAGGGGGGTCGTTGTCGCTCTGCCCGCAACCTTTGCCGCCCGGACCGGTCCACTGACGACCCCGGCCCCGGAGGGAGCCCCTTTATCGCTTCTCGGCCTCTTCTGGCTAAGATCAAAGTGTAGTATCTGTTCTTATCAGCTTAATATCTGATAGGTCCCTCGCATGGAGGGATCACGATATTAAACTGATTTTTGGAACTCGGTCAAGGGTTAGGAGCTTGCTCCCCCTTCTCCACGGGTTGGCCTGGTATTGCACTGCCTCCAGGAGTTAACAGCCCCGATTCTGACCCCAGCTCGCTCGGGAAAGAGTCAGAAAACGCAATCCCAAAAACAGACTGACTACTACTTTGATCTTACTACTAAACTAAACGACTTTGTTGGTCCTTACTTCCCTTTACTTAGTTGTTGCTGGCTTTGCTTTCGTTCGCTTTCGGTTCGGTCCGCTCGGCTGGATGGACCGTTCGTTGGTCTCATTAGCTGGATGACGGAGGCGGGCGGGCGGCCCTCCTTGGCCGCTGCCTGCGATCGACGCTTCCACTAGTAGAGAGGGGCCGGGGGTAGGGGGGTCGTTGTCGCTCTGCCCGCAACCTTTGCCGCCCGGACCGGTCCACTGACGACCCCGGCCCCGGAGGGAGCCCCTTTATCGCTTCTCGGCCTCTTCTGGCTAAGATCAAAGTGTAGTATCTGTTCTTATCAGCTTAATATCTGATAGGTCCCTCGCATGGAGGGATCACGATATTAAACTGATTTTTGGAACTCGGTCAAGGGTTAGGAGCTTGCTCCCCCTTCTCCACGGGTTGGCCTGGTATTGCACTGCCTCCAGGAGTTAACAGCCCCGATTCTGACCCCAGCTCGCTCGGGAAAGAGTCAGAAAACGCAATCCCAAAAACAGACTGACTACTACTTTGATCTTACTACTAAACTAAACGACTTTGTTGGTCCTTACTTCCCTTTACTTAGTTGTTGCTGGCTTTGCTTTCGTTCGCTTTCGGTTCGGTCCGCTCGGCTGGATGGACCGTTCGTTGGTCTCATTAGCTGGATGACGGAGGCGGGCGGGCGGCCCTCCTTGGCCGCTGCCTGCGATCGACGCTTCCACTAGTAGAGAGGGGCCGGGGGTAGGGGGGTCGTTGTCGCTCTGCCCGCAACCTTTGCCGCCCGGACCGGTCCACTGACGACCCCGGCCCCGGAGGGAGCCCCTTTATCGCTTCTCGGCCTCTTCTGGCTAAGATCAAAGTGTAGTATCTGTTCTTATCAGCTTAATATCTGATAGGTCCCTCGCATGGAGGGATCACGATATTAAACTGATTTTTGGAACTCGGTCAAGGGTTAGGAGCTTGCTCCCCCTTCTCCACGGGTTGGCCTGGTATTGCACTGCCTCCAGGAGTTAACAGCCCCGATTCTGACCCCAGCTCGCTCGGGAAAGAGTCAGAAAACGCAATCCCAAAAACAGACTGACTACTACTTTGATCTTACTACTAAACTAAACGACTTTGTTGGTCCTTACTTCCCTTTACTTAGTTGTTGCTGGCTTTGCTTTCGTTCGCTTTCGGTTCGGTCCGCTCGGCTGGATGGACCGTTCGTTGGTCTCATTAGCTGGATGACGGAGGCGGGCGGGCGGCCCTCCTTGGCCGCTGCCTGCGATCGACGCTTCCACTAGTAGAGAGGGGCCGGGGGTAGGGGGGTCGTTGTCGCTCTGCCCGCAACCTTTGCCGCCCGGACCGGTCCACTGACGACCCCGGCCCCGGAGGGAGCCCCTTTATCGCTTCTCGGCCTCTTCTGGCTAAGATCAAAGTGTAGTATCTGTTCTTATCAGCTTAATATCTGATAGGTCCCTCGCATGGAGGGATCACGATATTAAACTGATTTTTGGAACTCGGTCAAGGGTTAGGAGCTTGCTCCCCCTTCTCCACGGGTTGGCCTGGTATTGCACTGCCTCCAGGAGTTAACAGCCCCGATTCTGACCCCAGCTCGCTCGGGAAAGAGTCAGAAAACGCAATCCCAAAAACAGACTGACTACTACTTTGATCTTACTACTAAACTAAACGACTTTGTTGGTCCTTACTTCCCTTTACTTAGTTGTTGCTGGCTTTGCTTTCGTTCGCTTTCGGTTCGGTCCGCTCGGCTGGATGGACCGTTCGTTGGTCTCATTAGCTGGATGACGGAGGCGGGCGGGCGGCCCTCCTTGGCCGCTGCCTGCGATCGACGCTTCCACTAGTAGAGAGGGGCCGGGGGTAGGGGGGTCGTTGTCGCTCTGCCCGCAACCTTTGCCGCCCGGACCGGTCCACTGACGACCCCGGCCCCGGAGGGAGCCCCTTTATCGCTTCTCGGCCTCTTCTGGCTAAGATCAAAGTGTAGTATCTGTTCTTATCAGCTTAATATCTGATAGGTCCCTCGCATGGAGGGATCACGATATTAAACTGATTTTTGGAACTCGGTCAAGGGTTAGGAGCTTGCTCCCCCTTCTCCACGGGTTGGCCTGGTATTGCACTGCCTCCAGGAGTTAACAGCCCCGATTCTGACCCCAGCTCGCTCGGGAAAGAGTCAGAAAACGCAATCCCAAAAACAGACTGACTACTACTTTGATCTTACTACTAAACTAAACGACTTTGTTGGTCCTTACTTCCCTTTACTTAGTTGTTGCTGGCTTTGCTTTCGTTCGCTTTCGGTTCGGTCCGCTCGGCTGGATGGACCGTTCGTTGGTCTCATTAGCTGGATGACGGAGGCGGGCGGGCGGCCCTCCTTGGCCGCTGCCTGCGATCGACGCTTCCACTAGTAGAGAGGGGCCGGGGGTAGGGGGGTCGTTGTCGCTCTGCCCGCAACCTTTGCCGCCCGGACCGGTCCACTGACGACCCCGGCCCCGGAGGGAGCCCCTTTATCGCTTCTCGGCCTCTTCTGGCTAAGATCAAAGTGTAGTATCTGTTCTTATCAGCTTAATATCTGATAGGTCCCTCGCATGGAGGGATCACGATATTAAACTGATTTTTGGAACTCGGTCAAGGGTTAGGAGCTTGCTCCCCCTTCTCCACGGGTTGGCCTGGTATTGCACTGCCTCCAGGAGTTAACAGCCCCGATTCTGACCCCAGCTCGCTCGGGAAAGAGTCAGAAAACGCAATCCCAAAAACAGACTGACTACTACTTTGATCTTACTACTAAACTAAACGACTTTGTTGGTCCTTACTTCCCTTTACTTAGTTGTTGCTGGCTTTGCTTTCGTTCGCTTTCGGTTCGGTCCGCTCGGCTGGATGGACCGTTCGTTGGTCTCATTAGCTGGATGACGGAGGCGGGCGGGCGGCCCTCCTTGGCCGCTGCCTGCGATCGACGCTTCCACTAGTAGAGAGGGGCCGGGGGTAGGGGGGTCGTTGTCGCTCTGCCCGCAACCTTTGCCGCCCGGACCGGTCCACTGACGACCCCGGCCCCGGAGGGAGCCCCTTTATCGCTTCTCGGCCTCTTCTGGCTAAGATCAAAGTGTAGTATCTGTTCTTCAGCATACAAAGCTTCTGCTCTTAGAAGGGATCCACCACCGGGCTCTCGGGCTAGGTTTAAGGTGTTCATTTACTAACCTTCGTTTGCAAGGACCAGACCCCCTCCTTTGGGGAGTCAGGACCTGAAGGACCGACTCCACATTTGTGGGAGCTAGGACCCGAAAACCGATCCCCTCTTTTGGGAGACTGGAATTTCGGGACCAGCACCACTAAGCTGGTAGTTGTGACCTGCTTTTGTTGGTTTTTTGTTTTTTGTTATTGTTTTTTCTTCGTTTTGGTCTCACCTCTCGAGACCGAGATGGTCTAATTTCTCCACCCTTAATTGCCTGAGCAGCACTCTGACCTGCCAGGCCAAAACTTTGTCTATCCTTTCGCTGCTCTCCCAGAGGATTGAGCAGACAGGGTTCCCTTTATCGCTTCTGTTTGGGTAGCTAAGTGGGCAGGGGGACGTGGGGTAGGGTGGGTGCTTCGTCTCGGCTCCCCTCAGTGGGCGGAGATGCCTATCCCCTCTCGCTCTTAATTGCGACGCGGCGCCCTGTTCCGCTAGCACCCACTGCGTCTTCCTTCTCTGCTCTCCCCCCTCGCGGGGGGATTCGAGCTGCTAACCAGGCATCCCCGTGAGGGGAGGCCGAAACTCTATTTTCTTCAAGAGCCCGCCCCTTCTAAACCCCCCCCCCCCCTTAGTTCTTCCTTCCCCCCCGTCCCTCCTTTTTTCTTTTCTCCCCACCCACGCTACACTTTGTTCGACGTCACGGGGTCAGCGAAATTTTAGTAGACCACGAGATGCCGTCCAAAAAAGGGGCAAAAGAAAGCGCCACTCCCCAGGAGGGTTCCCCTCCGAGGGGAGCAAAATGTGCCAAAAAGGCTACAAATGACGATGAGAGGGGAGAGAAGCAGCCCGCTGCTCCCCTAGATGTAGCTGAGCAACTGGGGTCACCAAACCCACCCCATGCTCCCCAAGAGGTCAGCACCCCCAAAAGCGGAGCCGACCAAACCCCAGCAATGGCAGATCCTCAAGAGACTCCAGGTGCCCAGTCGTTAGAGAGGATTCCGGAGGAGGAACCAGCCATGAAAACCAAGAAGGAGGGGACACCAAATGTCCCACTCCTCCCCGCTTCTGATAAGCCAAAGAAGGGGGATGTACCCGAGGCGGACGGGGCAACCAATAGAGATGCCGAGCGAATCAAAGAGACGCTAGCATCTCTAGAAAGACTCCTGGGGCCCCCTCCAAGTTGGAAGGATCCAGCAACTGTCGCAGGCAACAGCCCGCCGAAAGCTGACCCACCTAGGGTAGAGGCGGCAAAAGGAAAATCTGCCGGCTCAACCGGGAACAAACCTCGGACCACAAAAGAGACGCCAGCGGAAGGGGAGACAACTCAAGAGGCAGGAGAGGAATGGCCTGCCTTACCTCCTGCCAAAGGCTCCCCCAAGGTTTTAACGGTGGAACCCAAAGATGGGGCAACAACAACAACAGCCGCTAAGGTTAAGGTGCCACCCACCAAGGAGTGCCCCAACAACAACAAGAATAGCAACCAGGAGGCAACCCAAGCCTGGGGCCCACAAAAACAACTGTCTCCACAGGAATACAGGGAGCTGTTTGAATCTACATTCAAGCAGTACACTGATGGAAATGTAATTCTGCCTCTTCCTGGAGCTGTGGAGGAACTGGAGCAGCGGGTCTTGTCCTTCATCACGACCGACACCCGTAGCAGAAGCCTGACAGGAGTGCCGAAGGAAACTATGGCGCAGCTGCTCCAGGACCTAAATGTGCCGGCGAGCTACATATGTCGTTGTAGCTACGCCAAGTGGGAAGTCCTGCTGCCCGATAAGGAGGATGCTGAGAGACTTTCCAGGAACAACCTGACGTGGAAACACCTCTCCATGAAGCCGGAGTATCAGGGAAGAAGGAGGACAACGGTGTCGATACTGGGTGTGCCCTGTTACTTGGGCTCGCGTCAACTTGGTGCGGTGCTCAGCCAGTATGGAGAGGTAGAGTCGGTGTGTCCGGTTAGAGGCCCGCGGAACCTCATGACGGGAGATTATAAGCTGGTCATGAGAGTCGACAGGAGCGGATTCAACAAAATTCCGGCGGTGCTTAAGTACCGAGAATGGACAATGTCGGTGATAGTAGAGGGGAGGAAGCCACATTGCTGGCATTGTCAAAAGCAAGGACATATGTCCAAGGACTGTCCCACAAGACCAGCGGCTAAGGCACCAACCAAGCCGGCAGAGACCAAGTCAACCACATCTGCTCCGGCGAACCAAGGGAACGACGACGGCTGGAGCAAGGTCGTCCGAAAAAACCGACCAGGACAACAACAGACAAACAGCAGACCTCAGAACATCAACACCAACAACATCAGCGAAGACAATGCAAAACCCACTAAGGACAATACAAACAATTTAAAAAACATTGCAGTCAACACAAACAAAAACACACCGGTCACCACAAACAAAGACACCACAAACACAGACAACTCAAACAAGAACACCACAATCACCACAAGTAAAAACACCACAAACACAGACAACTCAAACAAGAACACCACAATCACCACAAGTAAAAACACCACAAACACAGACAACTCAAACAAGAACACCACAATCACCACAAATAAAAACACCACAAACACAGACAACTCAAACAAGAACACCACAATCACCACCAATAAAAACACCACAAACACAGACAACTCAAACAAGAACACCACAATCACCACAAATAAAAACACCACAAACACAGACAACTCAAACAAGAACACCACAATCACCACAAATGAAAACACCACAAACACAGACAACTCAAACAAGAACACCACAATCACCACAAGTAAAAACACCACAAACACAGACAACGAAAGCAAAAACACAGAACAGGCAGACTCCAGGTCTACGGATAACGGAGGTCAAGAACCGTCCCCGGAAAAAATGGAGACGGTGACTTCCAGTAAAAGGAAGCTTCCTTTCTCCCCAACAGAATCGGAGGAGGAAGCGGGCTCGGAGGAGATTGTCAGGGAGCCCGAGGAAACAGGAGTAAAGAGAAAGGGGAGAAGGAGGAACAAAAGAAAGAGGGAAACCACTCCAACGGGGGATGTTACCAACAACGAAATGGCTCCACCGGAGGAGGGGAACAACATCACCAACGACACGCAGGCGGAACAAGCCGTAGCCCCTCTAAACGCTTCTCCACAAACCCCCCTTTCTTCCGCGGCTCCTGAAGACAAAGCGGACCAGAAGGAGAGCATACCTGTCAGGACGGAACGCACGAAAAAGCTTCCGTTCCTGCCAGGAAGCAAAATATGTGAAGTTGGCCCTACGCAAACCAACACCGATTTGAAAGGCAAACCTAAGGCCCAACTTCAGAAGCTAAAACAAATGGAGGCAGTAGAGGGGAAAGACATCACAAACCCTCTGCACTTCGCGGATGCCCCAATGCTGACCACCTTTGTGAGAGCAGACAGGGACGGCAGAACCAAAGGACTATGGAACATGCTGGAGGCTGCCAAGACGGCTTTTGAAGAAGTCAAACTGGTAGACCTCGAACACCCATCTCTTCATAAACTTTCTCTAAGGTGTGAAGGAAGGATCCCCGTTTTTGTGCACCCCTCATTTTACAGGGCACTTAAGTTAACCTTCCCATTGGATGTAGGAGGCGCCTCCCGAGACGGAATATTTTCATCCGAACTGCTCACGGGCAGTCTCGGCCATGCCTGCTGCGTCCTCACCCCCGAGGATTTCAGACCCGTTTGTGACACTGCTTAAGGTAAGTGAACATGTCTTTGAACTTGGCCACTTTTAATGTGAGGGGCATCAGGTGTCGAAGCAAGGCCTCGCGCGTTGTTAGAGACTTGGTGTCCCTTAAGGTAGATATTGCCGCTATCCAGGAGACCCACTTTGTTTGTGACGAGGATTGTCAGGTGCTGGTAAACGATTACGATGTCTACTCAGCATATGGCAATACTTATAGTCGTGGAATCTCCTTGCTAGTGAATCGCACCCTGTCAGCGTCGGTGAATGTTGTTCACGCAGGCGAGGACGGGCGGGCGGTCGTTGTTGATGTTGCCATTAATTGCAGTGTTTTTCGGATTGTCGCTGTTTATGCTCCTAATTCTCATGGAGAGAGGGTATCCTTTTTTCGACGGTTGGAGGGCTACTTAGTGGATCCGGAACGGTTAGTGTTAATGGGTGATTGGAATGCAATCCTTGATCCCAATATAGATAAGGTCGGGGGGGCTAGCGGGTCGGTGTGGTATGACAACAGTCTGTCTGACCTGATGGCTTCGTGCGACCTCGTCGACAGATTTCGTCTGGATTACCCGGGGCGGGAGATGTGGACGTGGCATTCCGTAGTGCCTTCCCATCCGAGTACTTACTTGGATCGGATGTTAATTAGAAGAGGCGACGTAGACTTTCTATCGTGCCCCACGTTCCACTTGCTAGGACACTCGGACCATAAACTCGTTATGGCCCGTTTGAACTTAAGTGCTAGGCCCAAACTAGCCGGATACTGGAAGTTCAACAGCACCTTGTTGGAGCTGGAGGACTACCGGTCGAAGGTTACCGAATTAATTCAGCGGGCTTTAGTGGGGGCGGTTACAGGGAGTAAGTGGTGGGTTAGCCTTAAGGCCAAAATTAGACGCTTCTCTGTCCAATACAGCCAACGCCTCGCGCTAGATAAGGCCAAGGCAAAGAAGCGTATAGAGGATAAGCTGACCCGGGCGGTGGAGGGGGGGGACCCCCTAGAGGTAGCACTAGCTAAACAGGACCTCGGCCGCTTGGCTAGCGAGCGGTATGAAGGTCAG
>NW_027633768.1:128918-176416 GCF_053919585.1 Euprymna scolopes | reverse complement strand
GCCGAGCGGACCGAACCGAAAGCGAACGAAAGCAAAGCCAGCAACAACTAAGTAAAGGGAAGTAAGGACCAACAAAGTCGTTTAGTTTAGTAGTAAGATCAAAGTAGTAGTCAGTCTGTTTTTGGGATTGCGTTTTCTGACTCTTTCCCGAGCGAGCTGGGGTCAGAATCGGGGCTGTTAACTCCTGGAGGCAGTGCAATACCAGGCCAACCCGTGGAGAAGGGGGAGCAAGCTCCTAACCCTTGACCGAGTTCCAAAAATCAGTTTAATATCGTGATCCCTCCATGCGAGGGACCTATCAGATATTAAGCTGATAAGAACAGATACTACACTTTGATCTTAGCCAGAAGAGGCCGAGAAGCGATAAAGGGGCTCCCTCCGGGGCCGGGGTCGTCAGTGGACCGGTCCGGGCGGCAAAGGTTGCGGGCAGAGCGACAACGACCCCCCTACCCCCGGCCCCTCTCTACTAGTGGAAGCGTCGATCGCAGGCAGCGGCCAAGGAGGGCCGCCCGCCCGCCTCCGTCATCCAGCTAATGAGACCAACGAACGGTCCATCCAGCCGAGCGGACCGAACCGAAAGCGAACGAAAGCAAAGCCAGCAACAACTAAGTAAAGGGAAGTAAGGACCAACAAAGTCGTTTAGTTTAGTAGTAAGATCAAAGTAGTAGTCAGTCTGTTTTTGGGATTGCGTTTTCTGACTCTTTCCCGAGCGAGCTGGGGTCAGAATCGGGGCTGTTAACTCCTGGAGGCAGTGCAATACCAGGCCAACCCGTGGAGAAGGGGGAGCAAGCTCCTAACCCTTGACCGAGTTCCAAAAATCAGTTTAATATCGTGATCCCTCCATGCGAGGGACCTATCAGATATTAAGCTGATAAGAACAGATACTACACTTTGATCTTAGCCAGAAGAGGCCGAGAAGCGATAAAGGGGCTCCCTCCGGGGCCGGGGTCGTCAGTGGACCGGTCCGGGCGGCAAAGGTTGCGGGCAGAGCGACAACGACCCCCCTACCCCCGGCCCCTCTCTACTAGTGGAAGCGTCGATCGCAGGCAGCGGCCAAGGAGGGCCGCCCGCCCGCCTCCGTCATCCAGCTAATGAGACCAACGAACGGTCCATCCAGCCGAGCGGACCGAACCGAAAGCGAACGAAAGCAAAGCCAGCAACAACTAAGTAAAGGGAAGTAAGGACCAACAAAGTCGTTTAGTTTAGTAGTAAGATCAAAGTAGTAGTCAGTCTGTTTTTGGGATTGCGTTTTCTGACTCTTTCCCGAGCGAGCTGGGGTCAGAATCGGGGCTGTTAACTCCTGGAGGCAGTGCAATACCAGGCCAACCCGTGGAGAAGGGGGAGCAAGCTCCTAACCCTTGACCGAGTTCCAAAAATCAGTTTAATATCGTGATCCCTCCATGCGAGGGACCTATCAGATATTAAGCTGATAAGAACAGATACTACACTTTGATCTTAGCCAGAAGAGGCCGAGAAGCGATAAAGGGGCTCCCTCCGGGGCCGGGGTCGTCAGTGGACCGGTCCGGGCGGCAAAGGTTGCGGGCAGAGCGACAACGACCCCCCTACCCCCGGCCCCTCTCTACTAGTGGAAGCGTCGATCGCAGGCAGCGGCCAAGGAGGGCCGCCCGCCCGCCTCCGTCATCCAGCTAATGAGACCAACGAACGGTCCATCCAGCCGAGCGGACCGAACCGAAAGCGAACGAAAGCAAAGCCAGCAACAACTAAGTAAAGGGAAGTAAGGACCAACAAAGTCGTTTAGTTTAGTAGTAAGATCAAAGTAGTAGTCAGTCTGTTTTTGGGATTGCGTTTTCTGACTCTTTCCCGAGCGAGCTGGGGTCAGAATCGGGGCTGTTAACTCCTGGAGGCAGTGCAATACCAGGCCAACCCGTGGAGAAGGGGGAGCAAGCTCCTAACCCTTGACCGAGTTCCAAAAATCAGTTTAATATCGTGATCCCTCCATGCGAGGGACCTATCAGATATTAAGCTGATAAGAACAGATACTACACTTTGATCTTAGCCAGAAGAGGCCGAGAAGCGATAAAGGGGCTCCCTCCGGGGCCGGGGTCGTCAGTGGACCGGTCCGGGCGGCAAAGGTTGCGGGCAGAGCGACAACGACCCCCCTACCCCCGGCCCCTCTCTACTAGTGGAAGCGTCGATCGCAGGCAGCGGCCAAGGAGGGCCGCCCGCCCGCCTCCGTCATCCAGCTAATGAGACCAACGAACGGTCCATCCAGCCGAGCGGACCGAACCGAAAGCGAACGAAAGCAAAGCCAGCAACAACTAAGTAAAGGGAAGTAAGGACCAACAAAGTCGTTTAGTTTAGTAGTAAGATCAAAGTAGTAGTCAGTCTGTTTTTGGGATTGCGTTTTCTGACTCTTTCCCGAGCGAGCTGGGGTCAGAATCGGGGCTGTTAACTCCTGGAGGCAGTGCAATACCAGGCCAACCCGTGGAGAAGGGGGAGCAAGCTCCTAACCCTTGACCGAGTTCCAAAAATCAGTTTAATATCGTGATCCCTCCATGCGAGGGACCTATCAGATATTAAGCTGATAAGAACAGATACTACACTTTGATCTTAGCCAGAAGAGGCCGAGAAGCGATAAAGGGGCTCCCTCCGGGGCCGGGGTCGTCAGTGGACCGGTCCGGGCGGCAAAGGTTGCGGGCAGAGCGACAACGACCCCCCTACCCCCGGCCCCTCTCTACTAGTGGAAGCGTCGATCGCAGGCAGCGGCCAAGGAGGGCCGCCCGCCCGCCTCCGTCATCCAGCTAATGAGACCAACGAACGGTCCATCCAGCCGAGCGGACCGAACCGAAAGCGAACGAAAGCAAAGCCAGCAACAACTAAGTAAAGGGAAGTAAGGACCAACAAAGTCGTTTAGTTTAGTAGTAAGATCAAAGTAGTAGTCAGTCTGTTTTTGGGATTGCGTTTTCTGACTCTTTCCCGAGCGAGCTGGGGTCAGAATCGGGGCTGTTAACTCCTGGAGGCAGTGCAATACCAGGCCAACCCGTGGAGAAGGGGGAGCAAGCTCCTAACCCTTGACCGAGTTCCAAAAATCAGTTTAATATCGTGATCCCTCCATGCGAGGGACCTATCAGATATTAAGCTGATAAGAACAGATACTACACTTTGATCTTAGCCAGAAGAGGCCGAGAAGCGATAAAGGGGCTCCCTCCGGGGCCGGGGTCGTCAGTGGACCGGTCCGGGCGGCAAAGGTTGCGGGCAGAGCGACAACGACCCCCCTACCCCCGGCCCCTCTCTACTAGTGGAAGCGTCGATCGCAGGCAGCGGCCAAGGAGGGCCGCCCGCCCGCCTCCGTCATCCAGCTAATGAGACCAACGAACGGTCCATCCAGCCGAGCGGACCGAACCGAAAGCGAACGAAAGCAAAGCCAGCAACAACTAAGTAAAGGGAAGTAAGGACCAACAAAGTCGTTTAGTTTAGTAGTAAGATCAAAGTAGTAGTCAGTCTGTTTTTGGGATTGCGTTTTCTGACTCTTTCCCGAGCGAGCTGGGGTCAGAATCGGGGCTGTTAACTCCTGGAGGCAGTGCAATACCAGGCCAACCCGTGGAGAAGGGGGAGCAAGCTCCTAACCCTTGACCGAGTTCCAAAAATCAGTTTAATATCGTGATCCCTCCATGCGAGGGACCTATCAGATATTAAGCTGATAAGAACAGATACTACACTTTGATCTTAGCCAGAAGAGGCCGAGAAGCGATAAAGGGGCTCCCTCCGGGGCCGGGGTCGTCAGTGGACCGGTCCGGGCGGCAAAGGTTGCGGGCAGAGCGACAACGACCCCCCTACCCCCGGCCCCTCTCTACTAGTGGAAGCGTCGATCGCAGGCAGCGGCCAAGGAGGGCCGCCCGCCCGCCTCCGTCATCCAGCTAATGAGACCAACGAACGGTCCATCCAGCCGAGCGGACCGAACCGAAAGCGAACGAAAGCAAAGCCAGCAACAACTAAGTAAAGGGAAGTAAGGACCAACAAAGTCGTTTAGTTTAGTAGTAAGATCAAAGTAGTAGTCAGTCTGTTTTTGGGATTGCGTTTTCTGACTCTTTCCCGAGCGAGCTGGGGTCAGAATCGGGGCTGTTAACTCCTGGAGGCAGTGCAATACCAGGCCAACCCGTGGAGAAGGGGGAGCAAGCTCCTAACCCTTGACCGAGTTCCAAAAATCAGTTTAATATCGTGATCCCTCCATGCGAGGGACCTATCAGATATTAAGCTGATAAGAACAGATACTACACTTTGATCTTAGCCAGAAGAGGCCGAGAAGCGATAAAGGGGCTCCCTCCGGGGCCGGGGTCGTCAGTGGACCGGTCCGGGCGGCAAAGGTTGCGGGCAGAGCGACAACGACCCCCCTACCCCCGGCCCCTCTCTACTAGTGGAAGCGTCGATCGCAGGCAGCGGCCAAGGAGGGCCGCCCGCCCGCCTCCGTCATCCAGCTAATGAGACCAACGAACGGTCCATCCAGCCGAGCGGACCGAACCGAAAGCGAACGAAAGCAAAGCCAGCAACAACTAAGTAAAGGGAAGTAAGGACCAACAAAGTCGTTTAGTTTAGTAGTAAGATCAAAGTAGTAGTCAGTCTGTTTTTGGGATTGCGTTTTCTGACTCTTTCCCGAGCGAGCTGGGGTCAGAATCGGGGCTGTTAACTCCTGGAGGCAGTGCAATACCAGGCCAACCCGTGGAGAAGGGGGAGCAAGCTCCTAACCCTTGACCGAGTTCCAAAAATCAGTTTAATATCGTGATCCCTCCATGCGAGGGACCTATCAGATATTAAGCTGATAAGAACAGATACTACACTTTGATCTTAGCCAGAAGAGGCCGAGAAGCGATAAAGGGGCTCCCTCCGGGGCCGGGGTCGTCAGTGGACCGGTCCGGGCGGCAAAGGTTGCGGGCAGAGCGACAACGACCCCCCTACCCCCGGCCCCTCTCTACTAGTGGAAGCGTCGATCGCAGGCAGCGGCCAAGGAGGGCCGCCCGCCCGCCTCCGTCATCCAGCTAATGAGACCAACGAACGGTCCATCCAGCCGAGCGGACCGAACCGAAAGCGAACGAAAGCAAAGCCAGCAACAACTAAGTAAAGGGAAGTAAGGACCAACAAAGTCGTTTAGTTTAGTAGTAAGATCAAAGTAGTAGTCAGTCTGTTTTTGGGATTGCGTTTTCTGACTCTTTCCCGAGCGAGCTGGGGTCAGAATCGGGGCTGTTAACTCCTGGAGGCAGTGCAATACCAGGCCAACCCGTGGAGAAGGGGGAGCAAGCTCCTAACCCTTGACCGAGTTCCAAAAATCAGTTTAATATCGTGATCCCTCCATGCGAGGGACCTATCAGATATTAAGCTGATAAGAACAGATACTACACTTTGATCTTAGCCAGAAGAGGCCGAGAAGCGATAAAGGGGCTCCCTCCGGGGCCGGGGTCGTCAGTGGACCGGTCCGGGCGGCAAAGGTTGCGGGCAGAGCGACAACGACCCCCCTACCCCCGGCCCCTCTCTACTAGTGGAAGCGTCGATCGCAGGCAGCGGCCAAGGAGGGCCGCCCGCCCGCCTCCGTCATCCAGCTAATGAGACCAACGAACGGTCCATCCAGCCGAGCGGACCGAACCGAAAGCGAACGAAAGCAAAGCCAGCAACAACTAAGTAAAGGGAAGTAAGGACCAACAAAGTCGTTTAGTTTAGTAGTAAGATCAAAGTAGTAGTCAGTCTGTTTTTGGGATTGCGTTTTCTGACTCTTTCCCGAGCGAGCTGGGGTCAGAATCGGGGCTGTTAACTCCTGGAGGCAGTGCAATACCAGGCCAACCCGTGGAGAAGGGGGAGCAAGCTCCTAACCCTTGACCGAGTTCCAAAAATCAGTTTAATATCGTGATCCCTCCATGCGAGGGACCTATCAGATATTAAGCTGATAAGAACAGATACTACACTTTGATCTTAGCCAGAAGAGGCCGAGAAGCGATAAAGGGGCTCCCTCCGGGGCCGGGGTCGTCAGTGGACCGGTCCGGGCGGCAAAGGTTGCGGGCAGAGCGACAACGACCCCCCTACCCCCGGCCCCTCTCTACTAGTGGAAGCGTCGATCGCAGGCAGCGGCCAAGGAGGGCCGCCCGCCCGCCTCCGTCATCCAGCTAATGAGACCAACGAACGGTCCATCCAGCCGAGCGGACCGAACCGAAAGCGAACGAAAGCAAAGCCAGCAACAACTAAGTAAAGGGAAGTAAGGACCAACAAAGTCGTTTAGTTTAGTAGTAAGATCAAAGTAGTAGTCAGTCTGTTTTTGGGATTGCGTTTTCTGACTCTTTCCCGAGCGAGCTGGGGTCAGAATCGGGGCTGTTAACTCCTGGAGGCAGTGCAATACCAGGCCAACCCGTGGAGAAGGGGGAGCAAGCTCCTAACCCTTGACCGAGTTCCAAAAATCAGTTTAATATCGTGATCCCTCCATGCGAGGGACCTATCAGATATTAAGCTGATAAGAACAGATACTACACTTTGATCTTAGCCAGAAGAGGCCGAGAAGCGATAAAGGGGCTCCCTCCGGGGCCGGGGTCGTCAGTGGACCGGTCCGGGCGGCAAAGGTTGCGGGCAGAGCGACAACGACCCCCCTACCCCCGGCCCCTCTCTACTAGTGGAAGCGTCGATCGCAGGCAGCGGCCAAGGAGGGCCGCCCGCCCGCCTCCGTCATCCAGCTAATGAGACCAACGAACGGTCCATCCAGCCGAGCGGACCGAACCGAAAGCGAACGAAAGCAAAGCCAGCAACAACTAAGTAAAGGGAAGTAAGGACCAACAAAGTCGTTTAGTTTAGTAGTAAGATCAAAGTAGTAGTCAGTCTGTTTTTGGGATTGCGTTTTCTGACTCTTTCCCGAGCGAGCTGGGGTCAGAATCGGGGCTGTTAACTCCTGGAGGCAGTGCAATACCAGGCCAACCCGTGGAGAAGGGGGAGCAAGCTCCTAACCCTTGACCGAGTTCCAAAAATCAGTTTAATATCGTGATCCCTCCATGCGAGGGACCTATCAGATATTAAGCTGATAAGAACAGATACTACACTTTGATCTTAGCCAGAAGAGGCCGAGAAGCGATAAAGGGGCTCCCTCCGGGGCCGGGGTCGTCAGTGGACCGGTCCGGGCGGCAAAGGTTGCGGGCAGAGCGACAACGACCCCCCTACCCCCGGCCCCTCTCTACTAGTGGAAGCGTCGATCGCAGGCAGCGGCCAAGGAGGGCCGCCCGCCCGCCTCCGTCATCCAGCTAATGAGACCAACGAACGGTCCATCCAGCCGAGCGGACCGAACCGAAAGCGAACGAAAGCAAAGCCAGCAACAACTAAGTAAAGGGAAGTAAGGACCAACAAAGTCGTTTAGTTTAGTAGTAAGATCAAAGTAGTAGTCAGTCTGTTTTTGGGATTGCGTTTTCTGACTCTTTCCCGAGCGAGCTGGGGTCAGAATCGGGGCTGTTAACTCCTGGAGGCAGTGCAATACCAGGCCAACCCGTGGAGAAGGGGGAGCAAGCTCCTAACCCTTGACCGAGTTCCAAAAATCAGTTTAATATCGTGATCCCTCCATGCGAGGGACCTATCAGATATTAAGCTGATAAGAACAGATACTACACTTTGATCTTAGCCAGAAGAGGCCGAGAAGCGATAAAGGGGCTCCCTCCGGGGCCGGGGTCGTCAGTGGACCGGTCCGGGCGGCAAAGGTTGCGGGCAGAGCGACAACGACCCCCCTACCCCCGGCCCCTCTCTACTAGTGGAAGCGTCGATCGCAGGCAGCGGCCAAGGAGGGCCGCCCGCCCGCCTCCGTCATCCAGCTAATGAGACCAACGAACGGTCCATCCAGCCGAGCGGACCGAACCGAAAGCGAACGAAAGCAAAGCCAGCAACAACTAAGTAAAGGGAAGTAAGGACCAACAAAGTCGTTTAGTTTAGTAGTAAGATCAAAGTAGTAGTCAGTCTGTTTTTGGGATTGCGTTTTCTGACTCTTTCCCGAGCGAGCTGGGGTCAGAATCGGGGCTGTTAACTCCTGGAGGCAGTGCAATACCAGGCCAACCCGTGGAGAAGGGGGAGCAAGCTCCTAACCCTTGACCGAGTTCCAAAAATCAGTTTAATATCGTGATCCCTCCATGCGAGGGACCTATCAGATATTAAGCTGATAAGAACAGATACTACACTTTGATCTTAGCCAGAAGAGGCCGAGAAGCGATAAAGGGGCTCCCTCCGGGGCCGGGGTCGTCAGTGGACCGGTCCGGGCGGCAAAGGTTGCGGGCAGAGCGACAACGACCCCCCTACCCCCGGCCCCTCTCTACTAGTGGAAGCGTCGATCGCAGGCAGCGGCCAAGGAGGGCCGCCCGCCCGCCTCCGTCATCCAGCTAATGAGACCAACGAACGGTCCATCCAGCCGAGCGGACCGAACCGAAAGCGAACGAAAGCAAAGCCAGCAACAACTAAGTAAAGGGAAGTAAGGACCAACAAAGTCGTTTAGTTTAGTAGTAAGATCAAAGTAGTAGTCAGTCTGTTTTTGGGATTGCGTTTTCTGACTCTTTCCCGAGCGAGCTGGGGTCAGAATCGGGGCTGTTAACTCCTGGAGGCAGTGCAATACCAGGCCAACCCGTGGAGAAGGGGGAGCAAGCTCCTAACCCTTGACCGAGTTCCAAAAATCAGTTTAATATCGTGATCCCTCCATGCGAGGGACCTATCAGATATTAAGCTGATAAGAACAGATACTACACTTTGATCTTAGCCAGAAGAGGCCGAGAAGCGATAAAGGGGCTCCCTCCGGGGCCGGGGTCGTCAGTGGACCGGTCCGGGCGGCAAAGGTTGCGGGCAGAGCGACAACGACCCCCCTACCCCCGGCCCCTCTCTACTAGTGGAAGCGTCGATCGCAGGCAGCGGCCAAGGAGGGCCGCCCGCCCGCCTCCGTCATCCAGCTAATGAGACCAACGAACGGTCCATCCAGCCGAGCGGACCGAACCGAAAGCGAACGAAAGCAAAGCCAGCAACAACTAAGTAAAGGGAAGTAAGGACCAACAAAGTCGTTTAGTTTAGTAGTAAGATCAAAGTAGTAGTCAGTCTGTTTTTGGGATTGCGTTTTCTGACTCTTTCCCGAGCGAGCTGGGGTCAGAATCGGGGCTGTTAACTCCTGGAGGCAGTGCAATACCAGGCCAACCCGTGGAGAAGGGGGAGCAAGCTCCTAACCCTTGACCGAGTTCCAAAAATCAGTTTAATATCGTGATCCCTCCATGCGAGGGACCTATCAGATATTAAGCTGATAAGAACAGATACTACACTTTGATCTTAGCCAGAAGAGGCCGAGAAGCGATAAAGGGGCTCCCTCCGGGGCCGGGGTCGTCAGTGGACCGGTCCGGGCGGCAAAGGTTGCGGGCAGAGCGACAACGACCCCCCTACCCCCGGCCCCTCTCTACTAGTGGAAGCGTCGATCGCAGGCAGCGGCCAAGGAGGGCCGCCCGCCCGCCTCCGTCATCCAGCTAATGAGACCAACGAACGGTCCATCCAGCCGAGCGGACCGAACCGAAAGCGAACGAAAGCAAAGCCAGCAACAACTAAGTAAAGGGAAGTAAGGACCAACAAAGTCGTTTAGTTTAGTAGTAAGATCAAAGTAGTAGTCAGTCTGTTTTTGGGATTGCGTTTTCTGACTCTTTCCCGAGCGAGCTGGGGTCAGAATCGGGGCTGTTAACTCCTGGAGGCAGTGCAATACCAGGCCAACCCGTGGAGAAGGGGGAGCAAGCTCCTAACCCTTGACCGAGTTCCAAAAATCAGTTTAATATCGTGATCCCTCCATGCGAGGGACCTATCAGATATTAAGCTGATAAGAACAGATACTACACTTTGATCTTAGCCAGAAGAGGCCGAGAAGCGATAAAGGGGCTCCCTCCGGGGCCGGGGTCGTCAGTGGACCGGTCCGGGCGGCAAAGGTTGCGGGCAGAGCGACAACGACCCCCCTACCCCCGGCCCCTCTCTACTAGTGGAAGCGTCGATCGCAGGCAGCGGCCAAGGAGGGCCGCCCGCCCGCCTCCGTCATCCAGCTAATGAGACCAACGAACGGTCCATCCAGCCGAGCGGACCGAACCGAAAGCGAACGAAAGCAAAGCCAGCAACAACTAAGTAAAGGGAAGTAAGGACCAACAAAGTCGTTTAGTTTAGTAGTAAGATCAAAGTAGTAGTCAGTCTGTTTTTGGGATTGCGTTTTCTGACTCTTTCCCGAGCGAGCTGGGGTCAGAATCGGGGCTGTTAACTCCTGGAGGCAGTGCAATACCAGGCCAACCCGTGGAGAAGGGGGAGCAAGCTCCTAACCCTTGACCGAGTTCCAAAAATCAGTTTAATATCGTGATCCCTCCATGCGAGGGACCTATCAGATATTAAGCTGATAAGAACAGATACTACACTTTGATCTTAGCCAGAAGAGGCCGAGAAGCGATAAAGGGGCTCCCTCCGGGGCCGGGGTCGTCAGTGGACCGGTCCGGGCGGCAAAGGTTGCGGGCAGAGCGACAACGACCCCCCTACCCCCGGCCCCTCTCTACTAGTGGAAGCGTCGATCGCAGGCAGCGGCCAAGGAGGGCCGCCCGCCCGCCTCCGTCATCCAGCTAATGAGACCAACGAACGGTCCATCCAGCCGAGCGGACCGAACCGAAAGCGAACGAAAGCAAAGCCAGCAACAACTAAGTAAAGGGAAGTAAGGACCAACAAAGTCGTTTAGTTTAGTAGTAAGATCAAAGTAGTAGTCAGTCTGTTTTTGGGATTGCGTTTTCTGACTCTTTCCCGAGCGAGCTGGGGTCAGAATCGGGGCTGTTAACTCCTGGAGGCAGTGCAATACCAGGCCAACCCGTGGAGAAGGGGGAGCAAGCTCCTAACCCTTGACCGAGTTCCAAAAATCAGTTTAATATCGTGATCCCTCCATGCGAGGGACCTATCAGATATTAAGCTGATAAGAACAGATACTACACTTTGATCTTAGCCAGAAGAGGCCGAGAAGCGATAAAGGGGCTCCCTCCGGGGCCGGGGTCGTCAGTGGACCGGTCCGGGCGGCAAAGGTTGCGGGCAGAGCGACAACGACCCCCCTACCCCCGGCCCCTCTCTACTAGTGGAAGCGTCGATCGCAGGCAGCGGCCAAGGAGGGCCGCCCGCCCGCCTCCGTCATCCAGCTAATGAGACCAACGAACGGTCCATCCAGCCGAGCGGACCGAACCGAAAGCGAACGAAAGCAAAGCCAGCAACAACTAAGTAAAGGGAAGTAAGGACCAACAAAGTCGTTTAGTTTAGTAGTAAGATCAAAGTAGTAGTCAGTCTGTTTTTGGGATTGCGTTTTCTGACTCTTTCCCGAGCGAGCTGGGGTCAGAATCGGGGCTGTTAACTCCTGGAGGCAGTGCAATACCAGGCCAACCCGTGGAGAAGGGGGAGCAAGCTCCTAACCCTTGACCGAGTTCCAAAAATCAGTTTAATATCGTGATCCCTCCATGCGAGGGACCTATCAGATATTAAGCTGATAAGAACAGATACTACACTTTGATCTTAGCCAGAAGAGGCCGAGAAGCGATAAAGGGGCTCCCTCCGGGGCCGGGGTCGTCAGTGGACCGGTCCGGGCGGCAAAGGTTGCGGGCAGAGCGACAACGACCCCCCTACCCCCGGCCCCTCTCTACTAGTGGAAGCGTCGATCGCAGGCAGCGGCCAAGGAGGGCCGCCCGCCCGCCTCCGTCATCCAGCTAATGAGACCAACGAACGGTCCATCCAGCCGAGCGGACCGAACCGAAAGCGAACGAAAGCAAAGCCAGCAACAACTAAGTAAAGGGAAGTAAGGACCAACAAAGTCGTTTAGTTTAGTAGTAAGATCAAAGTAGTAGTCAGTCTGTTTTTGGGATTGCGTTTTCTGACTCTTTCCCGAGCGAGCTGGGGTCAGAATCGGGGCTGTTAACTCCTGGAGGCAGTGCAATACCAGGCCAACCCGTGGAGAAGGGGGAGCAAGCTCCTAACCCTTGACCGAGTTCCAAAAATCAGTTTAATATCGTGATCCCTCCATGCGAGGGACCTATCAGATATTAAGCTGATAAGAACAGATACTACACTTTGATCTTATTTATATATTTTATTTTCCGTAAAAGTACATACATATTTTCACAAAAATTGAAATTTTATAAAAAACATACAACAATTACAAAAAACAAAATTAGGCACAAGGCCCTATAAGAAATTGGGAGGGGGAGGGTACAGGGTCTTTGTGACTATTTGACATTATTGAAAATGCAGACTTTGGAGTCTTACTCTTGACTGGCAACATTTACCAAAATACCTCATTCACTCTGTGGATCCTAATCTAACTAATAACCCCAGCGTTCAGTGTAAAAATAACATATTTACAATTTGCAACAAAAAACTTGTCTGTGTGTTGTGTGTGCATTTTTTTTTTTTTTTTTTTTTTTTTTTTTTTTTTTTTTTTTTTTTTTTTTTTTTTTTTTTTTTTTTTTTTTTTTTTTTATAAACAAAAACAAAATAGTGTGTGTGAGTGCATTTGTTAAAAGTTCAAAAAGTTCAAATTCATTAAAATTATGTACAGTTTGTAATTAATTGTAAAAACACGTGGAGTGGGGCAAGCTAGTCAAAAGAGTTCAATTTAAACATAAAAAATAAAGCCTACTTGGTTTGTTAGTATTGACCCCCCCTACTAATCTAACGTCTAGACCCCCCACTGTTTTCCGGGAAACCGAAAACAAGCAGGGTGATCCCTATATGGGGTTGGGGTGAAGCCTTAATAGGAGAAAAGAAAAACAACGGGAGGAGGGGTTGATTGGTGACCTCTGAGTACTGGGGGAAAGACCAGGATTACATCCAAAACAAAAAGCAGGTAACGGGGGAGCGGGTGGACTCAGAGGTTCTCTAGCACCGAAAATAATAACAGGGGCGGGATCTCGTTTATACCACCAGTCAAGAGTCTCTTTACTTGATTATGCTAAACTAAGCGGGATGGGTTCCGAAGGACCCAGCACCGCCCGTGCCATGCTTAAGGAGGGAACACGTATTGGAACTTGGCTCCTCGACGGATGCACAGACTAGTGTTGTGCACCCACCTCTTATTAAACTCCGCTCGAGGCAACCTCCTCCAATCGCATCTGATCTTTACTTTAAGCAGATGTTTAAAGTAAACGATCAGATCCCGATCTGGAACAGATATCCCTTCGCGGACCAACTTGAGGCGCGTGATCCATATCACCATGCGCGCCACTGCTAGGATCGCCAGGAAAACCATTCTTTCCTCCCTGGGGAACGGCGGCTCCATGTTGTAAACAAAATATCCTTCGTCGAGTTCGAGCGGGCACTCGGCATCGATGCGGGCCGTTACCCCTTCGACGTATTCCAATAGGGCCTGGATCCGGCTGCAACTAAAAAACGCATGCCCGAGGGTCTCGAGCCTGTGTTCGTCGCAGCGCGGGCACCAGGCGCTTGTATGTTGTTTGTACTTGCTGAATTCGTCGAAGAGGGGCAGTGCTTTTCGGACCAGTCGCCAGGTCAGGGAAAATTCAGAGTTAGTCAAAAAATCCCGACCCGGCGCCCAACTCCATTGAGAGCGGATAACCTCCATCGACCAACCTAACCGCCTACAAAGAGGATCCTTCGCGGTACCCACCACTAACTCCCGATAAAGGCTCTTTCTAGGCTGTTCGAGGACACTGGTCCCCGGCAATGCTCTAAGTGCGGTCCGGCATTCGGCAAAGAACTTGTGCTCCCCCCTCGGTTTACGACGACCTTCTACCGAGGGGTCAGGTTCGAGATTGGGAAACGAGTTCTCAACCACGGGGACCCATGGAGCGTTCTCCTCTAGCGAACGGCTCAGGAAAGCCAATCTCTCAGCGTTTTTATGACACTTGAGACTGGGCTGACCTAGGCCTCCCTCACTCGGACTTTGGACACAGACCTCTCTGCACACATAGTGCTTACCCTCGTCCCACAGCAGTGAGTCGAGGCACTCTTGTAAGCGGGTTAGGCGTTGTGCAGGGAGAGGAAGTACAGACAAACGGTAAAGGATGAGCGGAAAGACGTATGTGGCACACGCCTCCGCCCGACCCTTCAAGGACAATTTCCTTCGAATCCAAGTCTTGACCGACGATTTGACCTTGCCATATACTTCCGACCAGTTTTTCTCCAGCTGAAGTCCCGGTCCAAACCAGACACCGAGAATACGGACCGGTCCATCGGTCCAGCTGAAGATGCCTGGAAGCGAGTTTACCCCGGTCCAGGCCCCCAACCGCAGGCCGACAGACTTGCTGCGGTTGAAGACGGCCCCTGTGACTTTTTCGTATCGAGCGAGCGCCTCGACCACCGCTTGAACGTCCGTGGGGCAAGACACGAACACGGTGACGTCATCGGCGAACGCGGAAACCCTGGCTCGTGTGCCTCCAGGGAGAGCTATTCCGCGCAGGACTGGTGTAGCCGCCTCGTCCCTTAACTTGCGAAGGAGGGGTTCCAACGCCAGGACATACAAAAGAGGCGACAGCGGACAACCCTGACGCACCGACCGGGAGACGGCGAAAGACTCCGACAGCTTACCGTTGATCTGCACCGCTACCGCCGGCCTATCATACAGGACAAAGATCCACTTGCGGAAGTCCGGATTAAATCCGGCAGCCTCTAAAACAGATCCCAGGAACCGATGGTCGACCCTATCGAACGCCTTGGACTGATCCAAACTGATCAGCGCGGCTTCCGTGTCGTCTTCTGTTCCCTCTATGATCGAGCGAATCAAATGAAGATTGTCTTGAATCGATCTCCCCTTCACAGCATAAGTCTGGTCGGGTTCGATCAAGTCAGCGATGACAACCTGCAAACGATTCGCAAGAATCTTTGCCAAAATCTTTAACTCTGTGTTTAGCAGAGTCAAGGGCCTAAAGTCATCAAAGTTTTCCACCCCACCATGCCGTTGACCTTTCCTCAGCAATGTGATCACTCCCTTGGTCACCTGTCCAGGGATGGATCCCTGGGCAAACCAATGGTTGAACATATCCTTCAGAATAGGGACCAACATGGGCGACAGCCTCAAGTAAAATTCGTAGGGCAAACCATCAAGCCCCGGGGACTTGTTGTAGCCGACCTGCTTCAACGCAGTAATGACCTCATGTTCCGTAACAAGACCATCACAGCTAGCCGCTCGAGCCGCCGAGAGGCGGGGCGAGTCAGCCAAATAGCTGCCAAACTCATCGACCCTGAGTCCGGGTAGTTGGGTGAAGCGCTCCGATAGATGCTTCCGAAACCCCCCGCAAATCTCCCGCGTCGATACCAGAGCGTGTCCTTCCAGGTTATACACTTTCCGAATGTACCCGTCCGAACCGCGTCTTAGAGCAGCCTTACGCTCAACAGCGTCAACATTAACAGCTTCGTTAGAGACTTTCATTAACCTAGCCCTAACTACCTGACCTTCATACCGCTCGCTAGCCAAGCGGCCGAGGTCCTGTTTAGCTAGTGCTACCTCTAGGGGGTCCCCCCCCTCCACCGCCCGGGTCAGCTTATCCTCTATACGCTTCTTTGCCTTGGCCTTATCTAGCGCGAGGCGTTGGCTGTATTGGACAGAGAAGCGTCTAATTTTGGCCTTAAGGCTAACCCACCACTTACTCCCTGTAACCGCCCCCACTAAAGCCCGCTGAATTAATTCGGTAACCTTCGACCGGTAGTCCTCCAGCTCCAACAAGGTGCTGTTGAACTTCCAGTATCCGGCTAGTTTGGGCCTAGCACTTAAGTTCAAACGGGCCATAACGAGTTTATGGTCCGAGTGTCCTAGCAAGTGGAACGTGGGGCACGATAGAAAGTCTACGTCGCCTCTTCTAACTAACATCCGATCCAAGTAAGTACTCGGATGGGAAGGCACTACGGAATGCCACGTCCACATCTCCCGCCCCGGGTAATCCAGACGAAATCTGTCGACGAGGTCGCACGAAGCCATCAGGTCAGACAGACTGTTGTCATACCACACCGACCCGCTAGCCCCCCCGACCTTATCTATATTGGGATCAAGGATTGCATTCCAATCACCCATTAACACTAACCGTTCCGGATCCACTAAGTAGCCCTCCAACCGTCGAAAAAAGGATACCCTCTCTCCATGAGAATTAGGAGCATAAACAGCGACAATCCGAAAAACACTGCAATTAATGGCAACATCAACAACGACCGCCCGCCCGTCCTCGCCTGCGTGAACAACATTCACCGACGCTGACAGGGTGCGATTCACTAGCAAGGAGATTCCACGACTATAAGTATTGCCATATGCTGAGTAGACATCGTAATCGTTTACCAGCACCTGACAATCCTCGTCACAAACAAAGTGGGTCTCCTGGATAGCGGCAATATCTACCTTAAGGGACACCAAGTCTCTAACAACGCGCGAGGCCTTGCTTCGACACCTGATGCCCCTCACATTAAAAGTGGCCAAGTTCAAAGACATGTTCACTTACCTTAAGCAGTGTCACAAACGGGTCTGAAATCCTCGGGGGTGAGGACGCAGCAGGCATGGCCGAGACTGCCCGTGAGCAGTTCGGATGAAAATATTCCGTCTCGGGAGGCGCCTCCTACATCCAATGGGAAGGTTAACTTAAGTGCCCTGTAAAATGAGGGGTGCACAAAAACGGGGATCCTTCCTTCACACCTTAGAGAAAGTTTATGAAGAGATGGGTGTTCGAGGTCTACCAGTTTGACTTCTTCAAAAGCCGTCTTGGCAGCCTCCAGCATGTTCCATAGTCCTTTGGTTCTGCCGTCCCTGTCTGCTCTCACAAAGGTGGTCAGCATTGGGGCATCCGCGAAGTGCAGAGGGTTTGTGATGTCTTTCCCCTCTACTGCCTCCATTTGTTTTAGCTTCTGAAGTTGGGCCTTAGGTTTGCCTTTCAAATCGGTGTTGGTTTGCGTAGGGCCAACTTCACATATTTTGCTTCCTGGCAGGAACGGAAGCTTTTTCGTGCGTTCCGTCCTGACAGGTATGCTCTCCTTCTGGTCCGCTTTGTCTTCAGGAGCCGCGGAAGAAAGGGGGGTTTGTGGAGAAGCGTTTAGAGGGGCTACGGCTTGTTCCGCCTGCGTGTCGTTGGTGATGTTGTTCCCCTCCTCCGGTGGAGCCATTTCGTTGTTGGTAACATCCCCCGTTGGAGTGGTTTCCCTCTTTCTTTTGTTCCTCCTTCTCCCCTTTCTCTTTACTCCTGTTTCCTCGGGCTCCCTGACAATCTCCTCCGAGCCCGCTTCCTCCTCCGATTCTGTTGGGGAGAAAGGAAGCTTCCTTTTACTGGAAGTCACCGTCTCCATTTTTTCCGGGGACGGTTCTTGACCTCCGTTATCCGTAGACCTGGAGTCTGCCTGTTCTGTGTTTTTGCTTTCGTTGTCTGTGTTTGTGGTGTTTTTACTTGTGGTGATTGTGGTGTTCTTGTTTGAGTTGTCTGTGTTTGTGGTGTTTTCATTTGTGGTGATTGTGGTGTTCTTGTTTGAGTTGTCTGTGTTTGTGGTGTTTTTATTTGAGGTGATTGTGGTGTTCTTGTTTGAGTTGTCTGTGTTTGTGGTGTTTTTATTGGTGGTGATTGTGGTGTTCTTGTTTGAGTTGTCTGTGTTTGTGGTGTTTTTATTTGTGGTGATTGTGGTGTTCTTGTTTGAGTTGTCTGTGTTTGTGGTGTTTTTACTTGTGGTGATTGTGGTGTTCTTGTTTGAGTTGTCTGTGTTTGTGGTGTTTTTACTTGTGGTGATTGTGGTGTTCTTGTTTGAGTTATCTGTGTTTGTGGTGTCTTTGTTTGTGGTGACCGGTGTGTTTTTGTTTGTGTTGACTGCAATGTTTTTTAAATTGTTTGTATTGTCCTTAGTGGGTTTTGCATTGTCTTTGCTGATGTTGTTGGTGTTGATGTTCTGAGGTCTGCTGTTTGTCTGTTGTTGTCCTGGTCGGTTTTTACGGACGACCTTGCTCCAGCCGTCGTCGTTCCCTTGGTTCGCCGGAGCAGATGTGGTTGACTTGGTCTCTGCCGGCTTGGTTGGTGCCTTAGCCGCTGGTCTTGTGGGACAGTCCTTGGACATATGTCCTTGCTTTTGACAATGCCAGCAATGTGGCTTCCTCCCCTCTACTATCACCGACATTGTCCATTCTCGGTACTTAAGCACCGCCGGAATTTTGTTGAATCCGCTCCTGTCGACTCTCATGACCAGCTTATAATCTCCCGTCATGAGGTTCCGCGGGCCTCTAACCGGACACACCGACTCTACCTCTCCATACTGGCTGAGCACCGCACCAAGTTGACGCGAGCCCAAGTAACAGGGCACACCCAGTATCGACACCGTTGTCCTCCTTCTTCCCTGATACTCCGGCTTCATGGAGAGGTGCTTCCACGTCAGGTTGTTCCTGGAAAGTTTCTCAGCATCCTCCTTATCGGGCAGCAGGACTTCCCACTTGGCGTAGCTACAACGACATATGTAGCTCGCCGGCACATTTAGGTCCTGGAGCAGCTGCGCCATAGTTTCCTTCGGCACTCCTGTCAGGCTTCTGCTACGGGTGTCGGTCGTGATGAAGGACAAGACCCGCTGCTCCAGTTCCTCCACAGCTCCAGGAAGAGGCAGAATTACATTTCCATCAGTGTACTGCTTGAATGTAGATTCAAACAGCTCCCTGTATTCCTGTGGAGACAGTTGTTTTTGTGGGCCCCAGGCTTGGGTTGCCTCCTGGTTGCTATTCTTGTTGTTGTTGGGGCACTCCTTGGTGGGTGGCACCTTAACCTTAGCGGCTGTTGTTGTTGTTGCCCCATCTTTGGGTTCCACCGTTAAAACCTTGGGGGAGCCTTTGGCAGGAGGTAAGGCAGGCCATTCCTCTCCTGCCTCTTGAGTTGTCTCCCCTTCCGCTGGCGTCTCTTTTGTGGTCCGAGGTTTGTTCCCGGTTGAGCCGGCAGATTTTCCTTTTGCCGCCTCTACCCTAGGTGGGTCAGCTTTCGGCGGGCTGTTGCCTGCGACAGTTGCTGGATCCTTCCAACTTGGAGGGGGCCCCAGGAGTCTTTCTAGAGATGCTAGCGTCTCTTTGATTCGCTCGGCATCTCTATTGGTTGCCCCGTCCGCCTCGGGTACATCCCCCTTCTTTGGCTTATCAGAAGCGGGGAGGAGTGGGACATTTGGTGTCCCCTCCTTCTTGGTTTTCATGGCTGGTTCCTCCTCCGGAATCCTCTCTATCGACTGGGCACCTGGAGTCTCTTGAGGATCTGCCATTGCTGGGGTTTGGTCGGCTCCGCTTTTGGGGGTGCTGACCTCTTGGGGAGCATGGGGTGGGTTTGGTGACCCCAGTTGCTCAGCTACATCTAGGGGAGCAGCGGGCTGCTTCTCTCCCCTCTCGTCGTCATTTGTAGCCTTTTTGGCACATTTTGCTCCCCTCGGAGGGGAACCCTCCTGGGGAGTGGCGCTTTCTTTTGCCCCTTTTTTGGACGGCATCTCGTGGTCTACTAAAATTTCGCTGACCCCGTGACGTCGAACAAAGTGTAGCGTGGGTGGGGAGAAAAGAAAAAAGGAGGGACGGGGGGGAAGGAAGAACTAAGGGGGGGGGGGGGTTTAGAAGGGGCGGGCTCTTGAAGAAAATAGAGTTTCGGCCTCCCCTCACGGGGATGCCTGGTTAGCAGCTCGAATCCCCCCGCGAGGGGGGAGAGCAGAGAAGGAAGACGCAGTGGGTGCTAGCGGAACAGGGCGCCGCGTCGCAATTAAGAGCGAGAGGGGATAGGCATCTCCGCCCACTGAGGGGAGCCGAGACGAAGCACCCACCCTACCCCACGTCCCCCTGCCCACTTAGCTACCCAAACAGAAGCGATAAAGGGAACCCTGTCTGCTCAATCCTCTGGGAGAGCAGCGAAAGGATAGACAAAGTTTTGGCCTGGCAGGTCAGAGTGCTGCTCAGGCAATTAAGGGTGGAGAAATTAGACCATCTCGGTCTCGAGAGGTGAGACCAAAACGAAGAAAAAACAATAACAAAAAACAAAAAACCAACAAAAGCAGGTCACAACTACCAGCTTAGTGGTGCTGGTCCCGAAATTCCAGTCTCCCAAAAGAGGGGATCGGTTTTCGGGTCCTAGCTCCCACAAATGTGGAGTCGGTCCTTCAGGTCCTGACTCCCCAAAGGAGGGGGTCTGGTCCTTGCAAACGAAGGTTAGTAAATGAACACCTTAAACCTAGCCCGAGAGCCCGGTGGTGGATCCCTTCTAAGAGCAGAAGCTTTGTATGCTGAAGAACAGATACTACACTTTGATCTTAGCCAGAAGAGGCCGAGAAGCGATAAAGGGGCTCCCTCCGGGGCCGGGGTCGTCAGTGGACCGGTCCGGGCGGCAAAGGTTGCGGGCAGAGCGACAACGACCCCCCTACCCCCGGCCCCTCTCTACTAGTGGAAGCGTCGATCGCAGGCAGCGGCCAAGGAGGGCCGCCCGCCCGCCTCCGTCATCCAGCTAATGAGACCAACGAACGGTCCATCCAGCCGAGCGGACCGAACCGAAAGCGAACGAAAGCAAAGCCAGCAACAACTAAGTAAAGGGAAGTAAGGACCAACAAAGTCGTTTAGTTTAGTAGTAAGATCAAAGTAGTAGTCAGTCTGTTTTTGGGATTGCGTTTTCTGACTCTTTCCCGAGCGAGCTGGGGTCAGAATCGGGGCTGTTAACTCCTGGAGGCAGTGCAATACCAGGCCAACCCGTGGAGAAGGGGGAGCAAGCTCCTAACCCTTGACCGAGTTCCAAAAATCAGTTTAATATCGTGATCCCTCCATGCGAGGGACCTATCAGATATTAAGCTGATAAGAACAGATACTACACTTTGATCTTATTTATATATTTTATTTTCCGTAAAAGTACATACATATTTTCACAAAAAATGAAATTTTAGAAAAAACATACAACAATTACAAAAAACAAAATTAGGCACAAGGCCCTATAAGAAATTGGGAGGGGGAGGGTACAGGGTCTTTGTGACTATTTGACATTATTGAAAATGCAGACTTTGGAGTCTTACTCTTGACTGGCAACATTTACCAAAATACCTCATTCACTCTGTGGATCCTAATCTAACTAATAACCCCAGCGTTCAGTGTAAAAATAACATATTTACAATTTGCAACAAAAAACTTGTCTGTGTGTTGTGTGTGCATTTTTTTTTTTTTTTTTTTTTTTTTTTTTTTTTTAAAACAAAAACAAAATAGTGTGTGTGAGTGCATTTGTTAAAAGTTCAAAAAGTTCAAATTCATTAAAATTATGTACAGTTTGTAATTAATTGTAAAAACACGTGGAGTGGGGCAAGCTAGTCAAAAGAGTTCAATTTAAACATAAAAAATAAAGCCTACTTGGTTTGTTAGTATTGACCCCCCCTACTAATCTAACGTCTAGACCCCCCACTGTTTTCCGGGAAACCGAAAACAAGCAGGGTGATCCCTATATGGGGTTGGGGTGAAGCCTTAATAGGAGAAAAGAAAAACAACGGGAGGAGGGGTTGATTGGTGACCTCTGAGTACTGGGGGAAAGACCAGGATTACATCCAAAACAAAAAGCAGGTAACGGGGGAGCGGGTGGACTCAGAGGTTCTCTAGCACCGAAAATAATAACAGGGGCGGGATCTCGTTTATACCACCAGTCAAGAGTCTCTTTACTTGATTATGCTAAACTAAGCGGGATGGGTTCCGAAGGACCCAGCACCGCCCGTGCCATGCTTAAGGAGGGAACACGTATTGGAACTTGGCTCCTCGACGGATGCACAGACTAGTGTTGTGCACCCACCTCTTATTAAACTCCGCTCGAGGCAACCTCCTCCAATCGCATCTGATCTTTACTTTAAGCAGATGTTTAAAGTAAACGATCAGATCCCGATCTGGAACAGATATCCCTTCGCGGACCAACTTGAGGCGCGTGATCCATATCACCATGCGCGCCACTGCTAGGATCGCCAGGAAAACCATTCTTTCCTCCCTGGGGAACGGCGGCTCCATGTTGTAAACAAAATATCCTTCGTCGAGTTCGAGCGGGCACTCGGCATCGATGCGGGCCGTTACCCCTTCGACGTATTCCAATAGGGCCTGGATCCGGCTGCAACTAAAAAACGCATGCCCGAGGGTCTCGAGCCTGTGTTCGTCGCAGCGCGGGCACCAGGCGCTTGTATGTTGTTTGTACTTGCTGAATTCGTCGAAGAGGGGCAGTGCTTTTCGGACCAGTCGCCAGGTCAGGGAAAATTCAGAGTTAGTCAAAAAATCCCGACCCGGCGCCCAACTCCATTGAGAGCGGATAACCTCCATCGACCAACCTAACCGCCTACAAAGAGGATCCTTCGCGGTACCCACCACTAACTCCCGATAAAGGCTCTTTCTAGGCTGTTCGAGGACACTGGTCCCCGGCAATGCTCTAAGTGCGGTCCGGCATTCGGCAAAGAACTTGTGCTCCCCCCTCGGTTTACGACGACCTTCTACCGAGGGGTCAGGTTCGAGATTGGGAAACGAGTTCTCAACCACGGGGACCCATGGAGCGTTCTCCTCTAGCGAACGGCTCAGGAAAGCCAATCTCTCAGCGTTTTTATGACACTTGAGACTGGGCTGACCTAGGCCTCCCTCACTCGGACTTTGGACACAGACCTCTCTGCACACATAGTGCTTACCCTCGTCCCACAGCAGTGAGTCGAGGCACTCTTGTAAGCGGGTTAGGCGTTGTGCAGGGAGAGGAAGTACAGACAAACGGTAAAGGATGAGCGGAAAGACGTATGTGGCACACGCCTCCGCCCGACCCTTCAAGGACAATTTCCTTCGAATCCAAGTCTTGACCGACGATTTGACCTTGCCATATACTTCCGACCAGTTTTTCTCCAGCTGAAGTCCCGGTCCAAACCAGACACCGAGAATACGGACCGGTCCATCGGTCCAGCTGAAGATGCCTGGAAGCGAGTTTACCCCGGTCCAGGCCCCCAACCGCAGGCCGACAGACTTGCTGCGGTTGAAGACGGCCCCTGTGACTTTTTCGTATCGAGCGAGCGCCTCGACCACCGCTTGAACGTCCGTGGGGCAAGACACGAACACGGTGACGTCATCGGCGAACGCGGAAACCCTGGCTCGTGTGCCTCCAGGGAGAGCTATTCCGCGCAGGACTGGTGTAGCCGCCTCGTCCCTTAACTTGCGAAGGAGGGGTTCCAACGCCAGGACATACAAAAGAGGCGACAGCGGACAACCCTGACGCACCGACCGGGAGACGGCGAAAGACTCCGACAGCTTACCGTTGATCTGCACCGCTACCGCCGGCCTATCATACAGGACAAAGATCCACTTGCGGAAGTCCGGATTAAATCCGGCAGCCTCTAAAACAGATCCCAGGAACCGATGGTCGACCCTATCGAACGCCTTGGACTGATCCAAACTGATCAGCGCGGCTTCCGTGTCGTCTTCTGTTCCCTCTATGATCGAGCGAATCAAATGAAGATTGTCTTGAATCGATCTCCCCTTCACAGCATAAGTCTGGTCGGGTTCGATCAAGTCAGCGATGACAACCTGCAAACGATTCGCAAGAATCTTTGCCAAAATCTTTAACTCTGTGTTTAGCAGAGTCAAGGGCCTAAAGTCATCAAAGTTTTCCACCCCACCATGCCGTTGACCTTTCCTCAGCAATGTGATCACTCCCTTGGTCACCTGTCCAGGGATGGATCCCTGGGCAAACCAATGGTTGAACATATCCTTCAGAATAGGGACCAACATGGGCGACAGCCTCAAGTAAAATTCGTAGGGCAAACCATCAAGCCCCGGGGACTTGTTGTAGCCGACCTGCTTCAACGCAGTAATGACCTCATGTTCCGTAACAAGACCATCACAGCTAGCCGCTCGAGCCGCCGAGAGGCGGGGCGAGTCAGCCAAATAGCTGCCAAACTCATCGACCCTGAGTCCGGGTAGTTGGGTGAAGCGCTCCGATAGATGCTTCCGAAACCCCCCGCAAATCTCCCGCGTCGATACCAGAGCGTGTCCTTCCAGGTTATACACTTTCCGAATGTACCCGTCCGAACCGCGTCTTAGAGCAGCCTTACGCTCAACAGCGTCAACATTAACAGCTTCGTTAGAGACTTTCATTAACCTAGCCCTAACTACCTGACCTTCATACCGCTCGCTAGCCAAGCGGCCGAGGTCCTGTTTAGCTAGTGCTACCTCTAGGGGGTCCCCCCCCTCCACCGCCCGGGTCAGCTTATCCTCTATACGCTTCTTTGCCTTGGCCTTATCTAGCGCGAGGCGTTGGCTGTATTGGACAGAGAAGCGTCTAATTTTGGCCTTAAGGCTAACCCACCACTTACTCCCTGTAACCGCCCCCACTAAAGCCCGCTGAATTAATTCGGTAACCTTCGACCGGTAGTCCTCCAGCTCCAACAAGGTGCTGTTGAACTTCCAGTATCCGGCTAGTTTGGGCCTAGCACTTAAGTTCAAACGGGCCATAACGAGTTTATGGTCCGAGTGTCCTAGCAAGTGGAACGTGGGGCACGATAGAAAGTCTACGTCGCCTCTTCTAACTAACATCCGATCCAAGTAAGTACTCGGATGGGAAGGCACTACGGAATGCCACGTCCACATCTCCCGCCCCGGGTAATCCAGACGAAATCTGTCGACGAGGTCGCACGAAGCCATCAGGTCAGACAGACTGTTGTCATACCACACCGACCCGCTAGCCCCCCCGACCTTATCTATATTGGGATCAAGGATTGCATTCCAATCACCCATTAACACTAACCGTTCCGGATCCACTAAGTAGCCCTCCAACCGTCGAAAAAAGGATACCCTCTCTCCATGAGAATTAGGAGCATAAACAGCGACAATCCGAAAAACACTGCAATTAATGGCAACATCAACAACGACCGCCCGCCCGTCCTCGCCTGCGTGAACAACATTCACCGACGCTGACAGGGTGCGATTCACTAGCAAGGAGATTCCACGACTATAAGTATTGCCATATGCTGAGTAGACATCGTAATCGTTTACCAGCACCTGACAATCCTCGTCACAAACAAAGTGGGTCTCCTGGATAGCGGCAATATCTACCTTAAGGGACACCAAGTCTCTAACAACGCGCGAGGCCTTGCTTCGACACCTGATGCCCCTCACATTAAAAGTGGCCAAGTTCAAAGACATGTTCACTTACCTTAAGCAGTGTCACAAACGGGTCTGAAATCCTCGGGGGTGAGGACGCAGCAGGCATGGCCGAGACTGCCCGTGAGCAGTTCGGATGAAAATATTCCGTCTCGGGAGGCGCCTCCTACATCCAATGGGAAGGTTAACTTAAGTGCCCTGTAAAATGAGGGGTGCACAAAAACGGGGATCCTTCCTTCACACCTTAGAGAAAGTTTATGAAGAGATGGGTGTTCGAGGTCTACCAGTTTGACTTCTTCAAAAGCCGTCTTGGCAGCCTCCAGCATGTTCCATAGTCCTTTGGTTCTGCCGTCCCTGTCTGCTCTCACAAAGGTGGTCAGCATTGGGGCATCCGCGAAGTGCAGAGGGTTTGTGATGTCTTTCCCCTCTACTGCCTCCATTTGTTTTAGCTTCTGAAGTTGGGCCTTAGGTTTGCCTTTCAAATCGGTGTTGGTTTGCGTAGGGCCAACTTCACATATTTTGCTTCCTGGCAGGAACGGAAGCTTTTTCGTGCGTTCCGTCCTGACAGGTATGCTCTCCTTCTGGTCCGCTTTGTCTTCAGGAGCCGCGGAAGAAAGGGGGGTTTGTGGAGAAGCGTTTAGAGGGGCTACGGCTTGTTCCGCCTGCGTGTCGTTGGTGATGTTGTTCCCCTCCTCCGGTGGAGCCATTTCGTTGTTGGTAACATCCCCCGTTGGAGTGGTTTCCCTCTTTCTTTTGTTCCTCCTTCTCCCCTTTCTCTTTACTCCTGTTTCCTCGGGCTCCCTGACAATTTCCTCCGAGCCCGCTTCCTCCTCCGATTCTGTTGGGGAGAAAGGAAGCTTCCTTTTACTGGAAGTCACCGTCTCCATTTTTTCCGGGGACGGTTCTTGACCTCCGTTATCCGTAGACCTGGAGTCTGCCTGTTCTGTGTTTTTGCTTTCGTTGTCTGTGTTTGTGGTGTTTTTACTTGTGGTGATTGTGGTGTTCTTGTTTGAGTTGTCTGTGTTTGTGGTGTTTTCATTTGTGGTGATTGTGGTGTTCTTGTTTGAGTTGTCTGTGTTTGTGGTGTTTTTATTTGTGGTGATTGTGGTGTTCTTGTTTGAGTTGTCTGTGTTTGTGGTGTTTTTATTGGTGGTGATTGTGGTGTTCTTGTTTGAGTTGTCTGTGTTTGTGGTGTTTTTATTTGTGGTGATTGTGGTGTTCTTGTTTGAGTTGTCTGTGTTTGTGGTGTTTTTACTTGTGGTGATTGTGGTGTTCTTGTTTGAGTTGTCTGTGTTTGTGGTGTCTTTGTTTGTGGTGACCGGTGTGTTTTTGTTTGTGTTGACTGCAATGTTTTTTAAATTGTTTGTATTGTCCTTAGTGGGTTTTGCATTGTCTTTGCTGATGTTGTTGGTGTTGATGTTCTGAGGTCTGCTGTTTGTCTGTTGTTGTCCTGGTCGGTTTTTACGGACGACCTTGCTCCAGCCGTCGTCGTTCCCTTGGTTCGCCGGAGCAGATGTGGTTGACTTGGTCTCTGCCGGCTTCGTTGGTGCCTTAGCCGCTGGTCTTGTGGGACAGTCCTTGGACATATGTCCTTGCTTTTGACAATGCCAGCAATGTGGCTTCCTCCCCTCTACTATCACCGACATTGTCCATTCTCGGTACTTAAGCACCGCCGGAATTTTGTTGAATCCGCTCCTGTCGACTCTCATGACCAGCTTATAATCTCCCGTCATGAGGTTCCGCGGGCCTCTAACCGGACACACCGACTCTACCTCTCCATACTGGCTGAGCACCGCACCAAGTTGACGCGAGCCCAAGTAACAGGGCACACCCAGTATCGACACCGTTGTCCTCCTTCTTCCCTGATACTCCGGCTTCATGGAGAGGTGCTTCCACGTCAGGTTGTTCCTGGAAAGTCTCTCAGCATCCTCCTTATCGGGCAGCAGGACTTCCCACTTGGCGTAGCTACAACGACATATGTAGCTCGCCGGCACATTTAGGTCCTGGAGCAGTTGCGCCATAGTTTCCTTCGGCACTCCTGTCAGGCTTCTGCTACGGGTGTCGGTCGTGATGAAGGACAAGACCCGCTGCTCCAGTTCCTCCACAGCTCCAGGAAGAGGCAGAATTACATTTCCATCAGTGTACTGCTTGAATGTAGATTCAAACAGCTCCCTGTATTCCTGTGGAGACAGTTGTTTTTGTGGGCCCCAGGCTTGGGTTGCCTCCTGGTTGCTATTCTTGTTGTTGTTGGGGCACTCCTTGGTGGGTGGCACCTTAACCTTAGCGGCTGTTGTTGTTGTTGCCCCATCTTTGGGTTCCACCGTTAAATCCTTGGGGGAGCCTTTGGCAGAAGGTAAGGCAGGCCATTCCTCTCCTGCCTCTTGAGTTGTCTCCCCTTCCGCTGGTGTCTCTTTTGTGGTCCGAGGTTTGTTCCCGGTTGAGCCGGCAGATTTTCCTTTTGCCGCCTCTACCCTAGGTGGGTCAGCTTTCGGCGGGCTGTTGCCTGCGACAGTTGCTGGATCCTTCCAACTTGGAGGGGGCCCCAGGAGTCTTTCTAGAGATGCTAGCGTCTCTTTAATTCGCTCGGCATCTCTATTGGTTGCCCCGTCCGCATCGGGTACATCCCCCTTCTTTGGCTTATCAGAAGCGGGGAGGAGTGGGACATTTGGTGTCCCCTCCTTCTTGGTTTTCATGGCTGGTTCCTCCTCCGGAATCCTCTCTATCGACTGGGCACCTGGAGTCTCTTGAGGATCTGCCATTGCTGGGGTTTGGTCGGCTCCGCTTTTGGGGGTGCTGACCTCTTGGGGAGCATGGGGTGGGTTTGGTGACCCCAGTTGCTCAGCTACATCTAGGGGAGCAGCGGGCTGCTTCTCTCCCCTCTCATCGTCATTTGTAGCCTTTTTGGCACATTTTGCTCCCCTCGGAGGGGAACCCTCCTGGGGAGTGGCGCTTTCTTTTGCCCCTTTTTTGGACGGCATCTCGTGGTCTACTAAAAGTTCGCTGACCCCGTGACGTCGAACAAAGTGTAGCGTGGGTGGGGAGAAAAGAAAAAAGGAGGGACGGGGGGGAAGGAAGAACTAAGGGGGGGTTTAGAAGGGGCGGGCTCTTGAAGAAAATAGAGTTTCGGCCTCCCCTCACGGGGATGCCTGGTTAGCAGCTCGAATCCCCCCGCGAGGGGGGAGAGCAGAGAAGGAAGACGCAGTGGGTGCTAGCGGAACAGGGCGCCGCGTCGCAATTAAGAGCGAGAGGGGATAGGCATCTCCGCCCACTGAGGGGAGCCGAGACGAAGCACCCACCCTACCCCACGTCCCCCTGCCCACTTAGCTACCCAAACAGAAGCGATAAAGGGAACCCTGTCTGCTCAATCCTCTGGGAGAGCAGCGAAAGGATAGACAAAGTTTTGGCCTGGCAGGTCAGAGTGCTGCTCAGGCAATTAAGGGTGGAGAAATTAGACCATCTCGGTCTCGAGAGGTGAGACCAAAACGAAGAAAAAACAATAACAAAAAACAAAAAACCAACAAAAGCAGGTCACAACTACCAGCTTAGTGGTGCTGGTCCCGAAATTCCAGTCTCCCAAAAGAGGGGATCGGTTTTCGGGTCCTAGCTCCCACAAATGTGGAGTCGGTCCTTCAGGTCCTGACTCCCCAAAGGAGGGGGTCTGGTCCTTGCAAACGAAGGTTAGTAAATGAACACCTTAAACCTAGCCCGAGAGCCCGGTGGTGGATCCCTTCTAAGAGCAGAAGCTTTGTATGCTGAAGAACAGATACTACACTTTGATCTTAGCCAGAAGAGGCCGAGAAGCGATAAAGGGGCTCCCTCCGGGGCCGGGGTCGTCAGTGGACCGGTCCGGGCGGCAAAGGTTGCGGGCAGAGCGACAACGACCCCCCTACCCCCGGCCCCTCTCTACTAGTGGAAGCGTCGATCGCAGGCAGCGGCCAAGGAGGGCCGCCCGCCCGCCTCCGTCATCCAGCTAATGAGACCAACGAACGGTCCATCCAGCCGAGCGGACCGAACCGAAAGCGAACGAAAGCAAAGCCAGCAACAACTAAGTAAAGGGAAGTAAGGACCAACAAAGTCGTTTAGTTTAGTAGTAAGATCAAAGTAGTAGTCAGTCTGTTTTTGGGATTGCGTTTTCTGACTCTTTCCCGAGCGAGCTGGGGTCAGAATCGGGGCTGTTAACTCCTGGAGGCAGTGCAATACCAGGCCAACCCGTGGAGAAGGGGGAGCAAGCTCCTAACCCTTGACCGAGTTCCAAAAATCAGTTTAATATCGTGATCCCTCCATGCGAGGGACCTATCAGATATTAAGCTGATAAGAACAGATACTACACTTTGATCTTAGCCAGAAGAGGCCGAGAAGCGATAAAGGGGCTCCCTCCGGGGCCGGGGTCGTCAGTGGACCGGTCCGGGCGGCAAAGGTTGCGGGCAGAGCGACAACGACCCCCCTACCCCCGGCCCCTCTCTACTAGTGGAAGCGTCGATCGCAGGCAGCGGCCAAGGAGGGCCGCCCGCCCGCCTCCGTCATCCAGCTAATGAGACCAACGAACGGTCCATCCAGCCGAGCGGACCGAACCGAAAGCGAACGAAAGCAAAGCCAGCAACAACTAAGTAAAGGGAAGTAAGGACCAACAAAGTCGTTTAGTTTAGTAGTAAGATCAAAGTAGTAGTCAGTCTGTTTTTGGGATTGCGTTTTCTGACTCTTTCCCGAGCGAGCTGGGGTCAGAATCGGGGCTGTTAACTCCTGGAGGCAGTGCAATACCAGGCCAACCCGTGGAGAAGGGGGAGCAAGCTCCTAACCCTTGACCGAGTTCCAAAAATCAGTTTAATATCGTGATCCCTCCATGCGAGGGACCTATCAGATATTAAGCTGATAAGAACAGATACTACACTTTGATCTTAGCCAGAAGAGGCCGAGAAGCGATAAAGGGGCTCCCTCCGGGGCCGGGGTCGTCAGTGGACCGGTCCGGGCGGCAAAGGTTGCGGGCAGAGCGACAACGACCCCCCTACCCCCGGCCCCTCTCTACTAGTGGAAGCGTCGATCGCAGGCAGCGGCCAAGGAGGGCCGCCCGCCCGCCTCCGTCATCCAGCTAATGAGACCAACGAACGGTCCATCCAGCCGAGCGGACCGAACCGAAAGCGAACGAAAGCAAAGCCAGCAACAACTAAGTAAAGGGAAGTAAGGACCAACAAAGTCGTTTAGTTTAGTAGTAAGATCAAAGTAGTAGTCAGTCTGTTTTTGGGATTGCGTTTTCTGACTCTTTCCCGAGCGAGCTGGGGTCAGAATCGGGGCTGTTAACTCCTGGAGGCAGTGCAATACCAGGCCAACCCGTGGAGAAGGGGGAGCAAGCTCCTAACCCTTGACCGAGTTCCAAAAATCAGTTTAATATCGTGATCCCTCCATGCGAGGGACCTATCAGATATTAAGCTGATAAGAACAGATACTACACTTTGATCTTAGCCAGAAGAGGCCGAGAAGCGATAAAGGGGCTCCCTCCGGGGCCGGGGTCGTCAGTGGACCGGTCCGGGCGGCAAAGGTTGCGGGCAGAGCGACAACGACCCCCCTACCCCCGGCCCCTCTCTACTAGTGGAAGCGTCGATCGCAGGCAGCGGCCAAGGAGGGCCGCCCGCCCGCCTCCGTCATCCAGCTAATGAGACCAACGAACGGTCCATCCAGCCGAGCGGACCGAACCGAAAGCGAACGAAAGCAAAGCCAGCAACAACTAAGTAAAGGGAAGTAAGGACCAACAAAGTCGTTTAGTTTAGTAGTAAGATCAAAGTAGTAGTCAGTCTGTTTTTGGGATTGCGTTTTCTGACTCTTTCCCGAGCGAGCTGGGGTCAGAATCGGGGCTGTTAACTCCTGGAGGCAGTGCAATACCAGGCCAACCCGTGGAGAAGGGGGAGCAAGCTCCTAACCCTTGACCGAGTTCCAAAAATCAGTTTAATATCGTGATCCCTCCATGCGAGGGACCTATCAGATATTAAGCTGATAAGAACAGATACTACACTTTGATCTTAGCCAGAAGAGGCCGAGAAGCGATAAAGGGGCTCCCTCCGGGGCCGGGGTCGTCAGTGGACCGGTCCGGGCGGCAAAGGTTGCGGGCAGAGCGACAACGACCCCCCTACCCCCGGCCCCTCTCTACTAGTGGAAGCGTCGATCGCAGGCAGCGGCCAAGGAGGGCCGCCCGCCCGCCTCCGTCATCCAGCTAATGAGACCAACGAACGGTCCATCCAGCCGAGCGGACCGAACCGAAAGCGAACGAAAGCAAAGCCAGCAACAACTAAGTAAAGGGAAGTAAGGACCAACAAAGTCGTTTAGTTTAGTAGTAAGATCAAAGTAGTAGTCAGTCTGTTTTTGGGATTGCGTTTTCTGACTCTTTCCCGAGCGAGCTGGGGTCAGAATCGGGGCTGTTAACTCCTGGAGGCAGTGCAATACCAGGCCAACCCGTGGAGAAGGGGGAGCAAGCTCCTAACCCTTGACCGAGTTCCAAAAATCAGTTTAATATCGTGATCCCTCCATGCGAGGGACCTATCAGATATTAAGCTGATAAGAACAGATACTACACTTTGATCTTAGCCAGAAGAGGCCGAGAAGCGATAAAGGGGCTCCCTCCGGGGCCGGGGTCGTCAGTGGACCGGTCCGGGCGGCAAAGGTTGCGGGCAGAGCGACAACGACCCCCCTACCCCCGGCCCCTCTCTACTAGTGGAAGCGTCGATCGCAGGCAGCGGCCAAGGAGGGCCGCCCGCCCGCCTCCGTCATCCAGCTAATGAGACCAACGAACGGTCCATCCAGCCGAGCGGACCGAACCGAAAGCGAACGAAAGCAAAGCCAGCAACAACTAAGTAAAGGGAAGTAAGGACCAACAAAGTCGTTTAGTTTAGTAGTAAGATCAAAGTAGTAGTCAGTCTGTTTTTGGGATTGCGTTTTCTGACTCTTTCCCGAGCGAGCTGGGGTCAGAATCGGGGCTGTTAACTCCTGGAGGCAGTGCAATACCAGGCCAACCCGTGGAGAAGGGGGAGCAAGCTCCTAACCCTTGACCGAGTTCCAAAAATCAGTTTAATATCGTGATCCCTCCATGCGAGGGACCTATCAGATATTAAGCTGATAAGAACAGATACTACACTTTGATCTTAGCCAGAAGAGGCCGAGAAGCGATAAAGGGGCTCCCTCCGGGGCCGGGGTCGTCAGTGGACCGGTCCGGGCGGCAAAGGTTGCGGGCAGAGCGACAACGACCCCCCTACCCCCGGCCCCTCTCTACTAGTGGAAGCGTCGATCGCAGGCAGCGGCCAAGGAGGGCCGCCCGCCCGCCTCCGTCATCCAGCTAATGAGACCAACGAACGGTCCATCCAGCCGAGCGGACCGAACCGAAAGCGAACGAAAGCAAAGCCAGCAACAACTAAGTAAAGGGAAGTAAGGACCAACAAAGTCGTTTAGTTTAGTAGTAAGATCAAAGTAGTAGTCAGTCTGTTTTTGGGATTGCGTTTTCTGACTCTTTCCCGAGCGAGCTGGGGTCAGAATCGGGGCTGTTAACTCCTGGAGGCAGTGCAATACCAGGCCAACCCGTGGAGAAGGGGGAGCAAGCTCCTAACCCTTGACCGAGTTCCAAAAATCAGTTTAATATCGTGATCCCTCCATGCGAGGGACCTATCAGATATTAAGCTGATAAGAACAGATACTACACTTTGATCTTAGCCAGAAGAGGCCGAGAAGCGATAAAGGGGCTCCCTCCGGGGCCGGGGTCGTCAGTGGACCGGTCCGGGCGGCAAAGGTTGCGGGCAGAGCGACAACGACCCCCCTACCCCCGGCCCCTCTCTACTAGTGGAAGCGTCGATCGCAGGCAGCGGCCAAGGAGGGCCGCCCGCCCGCCTCCGTCATCCAGCTAATGAGACCAACGAACGGTCCATCCAGCCGAGCGGACCGAACCGAAAGCGAACGAAAGCAAAGCCAGCAACAACTAAGTAAAGGGAAGTAAGGACCAACAAAGTCGTTTAGTTTAGTAGTAAGATCAAAGTAGTAGTCAGTCTGTTTTTGGGATTGCGTTTTCTGACTCTTTCCCGAGCGAGCTGGGGTCAGAATCGGGGCTGTTAACTCCTGGAGGCAGTGCAATACCAGGCCAACCCGTGGAGAAGGGGGAGCAAGCTCCTAACCCTTGACCGAGTTCCAAAAATCAGTTTAATATCGTGATCCCTCCATGCGAGGGACCTATCAGATATTAAGCTGATAAGAACAGATACTACACTTTGATCTTAGCCAGAAGAGGCCGAGAAGCGATAAAGGGGCTCCCTCCGGGGCCGGGGTCGTCAGTGGACCGGTCCGGGCGGCAAAGGTTGCGGGCAGAGCGACAACGACCCCCCTACCCCCGGCCCCTCTCTACTAGTGGAAGCGTCGATCGCAGGCAGCGGCCAAGGAGGGCCGCCCGCCCGCCTCCGTCATCCAGCTAATGAGACCAACGAACGGTCCATCCAGCCGAGCGGACCGAACCGAAAGCGAACGAAAGCAAAGCCAGCAACAACTAAGTAAAGGGAAGTAAGGACCAACAAAGTCGTTTAGTTTAGTAGTAAGATCAAAGTAGTAGTCAGTCTGTTTTTGGGATTGCGTTTTCTGACTCTTTCCCGAGCGAGCTGGGGTCAGAATCGGGGCTGTTAACTCCTGGAGGCAGTGCAATACCAGGCCAACCCGTGGAGAAGGGGGAGCAAGCTCCTAACCCTTGACCGAGTTCCAAAAATCAGTTTAATATCGTGATCCCTCCATGCGAGGGACCTATCAGATATTAAGCTGATAAGAACAGATACTACACTTTGATCTTAGCCAGAAGAGGCCGAGAAGCGATAAAGGGGCTCCCTCCGGGGCCGGGGTCGTCAGTGGACCGGTCCGGGCGGCAAAGGTTGCGGGCAGAGCGACAACGACCCCCCTACCCCCGGCCCCTCTCTACTAGTGGAAGCGTCGATCGCAGGCAGCGGCCAAGGAGGGCCGCCCGCCCGCCTCCGTCATCCAGCTAATGAGACCAACGAACGGTCCATCCAGCCGAGCGGACCGAACCGAAAGCGAACGAAAGCAAAGCCAGCAACAACTAAGTAAAGGGAAGTAAGGACCAACAAAGTCGTTTAGTTTAGTAGTAAGATCAAAGTAGTAGTCAGTCTGTTTTTGGGATTGCGTTTTCTGACTCTTTCCCGAGCGAGCTGGGGTCAGAATCGGGGCTGTTAACTCCTGGAGGCAGTGCAATACCAGGCCAACCCGTGGAGAAGGGGGAGCAAGCTCCTAACCCTTGACCGAGTTCCAAAAATCAGTTTAATATCGTGATCCCTCCATGCGAGGGACCTATCAGATATTAAGCTGATAAGAACAGATACTACACTTTGATCTTAGCCAGAAGAGGCCGAGAAGCGATAAAGGGGCTCCCTCCGGGGCCGGGGTCGTCAGTGGACCGGTCCGGGCGGCAAAGGTTGCGGGCAGAGCGACAACGACCCCCCTACCCCCGGCCCCTCTCTACTAGTGGAAGCGTCGATCGCAGGCAGCGGCCAAGGAGGGCCGCCCGCCCGCCTCCGTCATCCAGCTAATGAGACCAACGAACGGTCCATCCAGCCGAGCGGACCGAACCGAAAGCGAACGAAAGCAAAGCCAGCAACAACTAAGTAAAGGGAAGTAAGGACCAACAAAGTCGTTTAGTTTAGTAGTAAGATCAAAGTAGTAGTCAGTCTGTTTTTGGGATTGCGTTTTCTGACTCTTTCCCGAGCGAGCTGGGGTCAGAATCGGGGCTGTTAACTCCTGGAGGCAGTGCAATACCAGGCCAACCCGTGGAGAAGGGGGAGCAAGCTCCTAACCCTTGACCGAGTTCCAAAAATCAGTTTAATATCGTGATCCCTCCATGCGAGGGACCTATCAGATATTAAGCTGATAAGAACAGATACTACACTTTGATCTTAGCCAGAAGAGGCCGAGAAGCGATAAAGGGGCTCCCTCCGGGGCCGGGGTCGTCAGTGGACCGGTCCGGGCGGCAAAGGTTGCGGGCAGAGCGACAACGACCCCCCTACCCCCGGCCCCTCTCTACTAGTGGAAGCGTCGATCGCAGGCAGCGGCCAAGGAGGGCCGCCCGCCCGCCTCCGTCATCCAGCTAATGAGACCAACGAACGGTCCATCCAGCCGAGCGGACCGAACCGAAAGCGAACGAAAGCAAAGCCAGCAACAACTAAGTAAAGGGAAGTAAGGACCAACAAAGTCGTTTAGTTTAGTAGTAAGATCAAAGTAGTAGTCAGTCTGTTTTTGGGATTGCGTTTTCTGACTCTTTCCCGAGCGAGCTGGGGTCAGAATCGGGGCTGTTAACTCCTGGAGGCAGTGCAATACCAGGCCAACCCGTGGAGAAGGGGGAGCAAGCTCCTAACCCTTGACCGAGTTCCAAAAATCAGTTTAATATCGTGATCCCTCCATGCGAGGGACCTATCAGATATTAAGCTGATAAGAACAGATACTACACTTTGATCTTAGCCAGAAGAGGCCGAGAAGCGATAAAGGGGCTCCCTCCGGGGCCGGGGTCGTCAGTGGACCGGTCCGGGCGGCAAAGGTTGCGGGCAGAGCGACAACGACCCCCCTACCCCCGGCCCCTCTCTACTAGTGGAAGCGTCGATCGCAGGCAGCGGCCAAGGAGGGCCGCCCGCCCGCCTCCGTCATCCAGCTAATGAGACCAACGAACGGTCCATCCAGCCGAGCGGACCGAACCGAAAGCGAACGAAAGCAAAGCCAGCAACAACTAAGTAAAGGGAAGTAAGGACCAACAAAGTCGTTTAGTTTAGTAGTAAGATCAAAGTAGTAGTCAGTCTGTTTTTGGGATTGCGTTTTCTGACTCTTTCCCGAGCGAGCTGGGGTCAGAATCGGGGCTGTTAACTCCTGGAGGCAGTGCAATACCAGGCCAACCCGTGGAGAAGGGGGAGCAAGCTCCTAACCCTTGACCGAGTTCCAAAAATCAGTTTAATATCGTGATCCCTCCATGCGAGGGACCTATCAGATATTAAGCTGATAAGAACAGATACTACACTTTGATCTTAGCCAGAAGAGGCCGAGAAGCGATAAAGGGGCTCCCTCCGGGGCCGGGGTCGTCAGTGGACCGGTCCGGGCGGCAAAGGTTGCGGGCAGAGCGACAACGACCCCCCTACCCCCGGCCCCTCTCTACTAGTGGAAGCGTCGATCGCAGGCAGCGGCCAAGGAGGGCCGCCCGCCCGCCTCCGTCATCCAGCTAATGAGACCAACGAACGGTCCATCCAGCCGAGCGGACCGAACCGAAAGCGAACGAAAGCAAAGCCAGCAACAACTAAGTAAAGGGAAGTAAGGACCAACAAAGTCGTTTAGTTTAGTAGTAAGATCAAAGTAGTAGTCAGTCTGTTTTTGGGATTGCGTTTTCTGACTCTTTCCCGAGCGAGCTGGGGTCAGAATCGGGGCTGTTAACTCCTGGAGGCAGTGCAATACCAGGCCAACCCGTGGAGAAGGGGGAGCAAGCTCCTAACCCTTGACCGAGTTCCAAAAATCAGTTTAATATCGTGATCCCTCCATGCGAGGGACCTATCAGATATTAAGCTGATAAGAACAGATACTACACTTTGATCTTAGCCAGAAGAGGCCGAGAAGCGATAAAGGGGCTCCCTCCGGGGCCGGGGTCGTCAGTGGACCGGTCCGGGCGGCAAAGGTTGCGGGCAGAGCGACAACGACCCCCCTACCCCCGGCCCCTCTCTACTAGTGGAAGCGTCGATCGCAGGCAGCGGCCAAGGAGGGCCGCCCGCCCGCCTCCGTCATCCAGCTAATGAGACCAACGAACGGTCCATCCAGCCGAGCGGACCGAACCGAAAGCGAACGAAAGCAAAGCCAGCAACAACTAAGTAAAGGGAAGTAAGGACCAACAAAGTCGTTTAGTTTAGTAGTAAGATCAAAGTAGTAGTCAGTCTGTTTTTGGGATTGCGTTTTCTGACTCTTTCCCGAGCGAGCTGGGGTCAGAATCGGGGCTGTTAACTCCTGGAGGCAGTGCAATACCAGGCCAACCCGTGGAGAAGGGGGAGCAAGCTCCTAACCCTTGACCGAGTTCCAAAAATCAGTTTAATATCGTGATCCCTCCATGCGAGGGACCTATCAGATATTAAGCTGATAAGAACAGATACTACACTTTGATCTTAGCCAGAAGAGGCCGAGAAGCGATAAAGGGGCTCCCTCCGGGGCCGGGGTCGTCAGTGGACCGGTCCGGGCGGCAAAGGTTGCGGGCAGAGCGACAACGACCCCCCTACCCCCGGCCCCTCTCTACTAGTGGAAGCGTCGATCGCAGGCAGCGGCCAAGGAGGGCCGCCCGCCCGCCTCCGTCATCCAGCTAATGAGACCAACGAACGGTCCATCCAGCCGAGCGGACCGAACCGAAAGCGAACGAAAGCAAAGCCAGCAACAACTAAGTAAAGGGAAGTAAGGACCAACAAAGTCGTTTAGTTTAGTAGTAAGATCAAAGTAGTAGTCAGTCTGTTTTTGGGATTGCGTTTTCTGACTCTTTCCCGAGCGAGCTGGGGTCAGAATCGGGGCTGTTAACTCCTGGAGGCAGTGCAATACCAGGCCAACCCGTGGAGAAGGGGGAGCAAGCTCCTAACCCTTGACCGAGTTCCAAAAATCAGTTTAATATCGTGATCCCTCCATGCGAGGGACCTATCAGATATTAAGCTGATAAGAACAGATACTACACTTTGATCTTAGCCAGAAGAGGCCGAGAAGCGATAAAGGGGCTCCCTCCGGGGCCGGGGTCGTCAGTGGACCGGTCCGGGCGGCAAAGGTTGCGGGCAGAGCGACAACGACCCCCCTACCCCCGGCCCCTCTCTACTAGTGGAAGCGTCGATCGCAGGCAGCGGCCAAGGAGGGCCGCCCGCCCGCCTCCGTCATCCAGCTAATGAGACCAACGAACGGTCCATCCAGCCGAGCGGACCGAACCGAAAGCGAACGAAAGCAAAGCCAGCAACAACTAAGTAAAGGGAAGTAAGGACCAACAAAGTCGTTTAGTTTAGTAGTAAGATCAAAGTAGTAGTCAGTCTGTTTTTGGGATTGCGTTTTCTGACTCTTTCCCGAGCGAGCTGGGGTCAGAATCGGGGCTGTTAACTCCTGGAGGCAGTGCAATACCAGGCCAACCCGTGGAGAAGGGGGAGCAAGCTCCTAACCCTTGACCGAGTTCCAAAAATCAGTTTAATATCGTGATCCCTCCATGCGAGGGACCTATCAGATATTAAGCTGATAAGAACAGATACTACACTTTGATCTTAGCCAGAAGAGGCCGAGAAGCGATAAAGGGGCTCCCTCCGGGGCCGGGGTCGTCAGTGGACCGGTCCGGGCGGCAAAGGTTGCGGGCAGAGCGACAACGACCCCCCTACCCCCGGCCCCTCTCTACTAGTGGAAGCGTCGATCGCAGGCAGCGGCCAAGGAGGGCCGCCCGCCCGCCTCCGTCATCCAGCTAATGAGACCAACGAACGGTCCATCCAGCCGAGCGGACCGAACCGAAAGCGAACGAAAGCAAAGCCAGCAACAACTAAGTAAAGGGAAGTAAGGACCAACAAAGTCGTTTAGTTTAGTAGTAAGATCAAAGTAGTAGTCAGTCTGTTTTTGGGATTGCGTTTTCTGACTCTTTCCCGAGCGAGCTGGGGTCAGAATCGGGGCTGTTAACTCCTGGAGGCAGTGCAATACCAGGCCAACCCGTGGAGAAGGGGGAGCAAGCTCCTAACCCTTGACCGAGTTCCAAAAATCAGTTTAATATCGTGATCCCTCCATGCGAGGGACCTATCAGATATTAAGCTGATAAGAACAGATACTACACTTTGATCTTAGCCAGAAGAGGCCGAGAAGCGATAAAGGGGCTCCCTCCGGGGCCGGGGTCGTCAGTGGACCGGTCCGGGCGGCAAAGGTTGCGGGCAGAGCGACAACGACCCCCCTACCCCCGGCCCCTCTCTACTAGTGGAAGCGTCGATCGCAGGCAGCGGCCAAGGAGGGCCGCCCGCCCGCCTCCGTCATCCAGCTAATGAGACCAACGAACGGTCCATCCAGCCGAGCGGACCGAACCGAAAGCGAACGAAAGCAAAGCCAGCAACAACTAAGTAAAGGGAAGTAAGGACCAACAAAGTCGTTTAGTTTAGTAGTAAGATCAAAGTAGTAGTCAGTCTGTTTTTGGGATTGCGTTTTCTGACTCTTTCCCGAGCGAGCTGGGGTCAGAATCGGGGCTGTTAACTCCTGGAGGCAGTGCAATACCAGGCCAACCCGTGGAGAAGGGGGAGCAAGCTCCTAACCCTTGACCGAGTTCCAAAAATCAGTTTAATATCGTGATCCCTCCATGCGAGGGACCTATCAGATATTAAGCTGATAAGAACAGATACTACACTTTGATCTTAGCCAGAAGAGGCCGAGAAGCGATAAAGGGGCTCCCTCCGGGGCCGGGGTCGTCAGTGGACCGGTCCGGGCGGCAAAGGTTGCGGGCAGAGCGACAACGACCCCCCTACCCCCGGCCCCTCTCTACTAGTGGAAGCGTCGATCGCAGGCAGCGGCCAAGGAGGGCCGCCCGCCCGCCTCCGTCATCCAGCTAATGAGACCAACGAACGGTCCATCCAGCCGAGCGGACCGAACCGAAAGCGAACGAAAGCAAAGCCAGCAACAACTAAGTAAAGGGAAGTAAGGACCAACAAAGTCGTTTAGTTTAGTAGTAAGATCAAAGTAGTAGTCAGTCTGTTTTTGGGATTGCGTTTTCTGACTCTTTCCCGAGCGAGCTGGGGTCAGAATCGGGGCTGTTAACTCCTGGAGGCAGTGCAATACCAGGCCAACCCGTGGAGAAGGGGGAGCAAGCTCCTAACCCTTGACCGAGTTCCAAAAATCAGTTTAATATCGTGATCCCTCCATGCGAGGGACCTATCAGATATTAAGCTGATAAGAACAGATACTACACTTTGATCTTAGCCAGAAGAGGCCGAGAAGCGATAAAGGGGCTCCCTCCGGGGCCGGGGTCGTCAGTGGACCGGTCCGGGCGGCAAAGGTTGCGGGCAGAGCGACAACGACCCCCCTACCCCCGGCCCCTCTCTACTAGTGGAAGCGTCGATCGCAGGCAGCGGCCAAGGAGGGCCGCCCGCCCGCCTCCGTCATCCAGCTAATGAGACCAACGAACGGTCCATCCAGCCGAGCGGACCGAACCGAAAGCGAACGAAAGCAAAGCCAGCAACAACTAAGTAAAGGGAAGTAAGGACCAACAAAGTCGTTTAGTTTAGTAGTAAGATCAAAGTAGTAGTCAGTCTGTTTTTGGGATTGCGTTTTCTGACTCTTTCCCGAGCGAGCTGGGGTCAGAATCGGGGCTGTTAACTCCTGGAGGCAGTGCAATACCAGGCCAACCCGTGGAGAAGGGGGAGCAAGCTCCTAACCCTTGACCGAGTTCCAAAAATCAGTTTAATATCGTGATCCCTCCATGCGAGGGACCTATCAGATATTAAGCTGATAAGAACAGATACTACACTTTGATCTTAGCCAGAAGAGGCCGAGAAGCGATAAAGGGGCTCCCTCCGGGGCCGGGGTCGTCAGTGGACCGGTCCGGGCGGCAAAGGTTGCGGGCAGAGCGACAACGACCCCCCTACCCCCGGCCCCTCTCTACTAGTGGAAGCGTCGATCGCAGGCAGCGGCCAAGGAGGGCCGCCCGCCCGCCTCCGTCATCCAGCTAATGAGACCAACGAACGGTCCATCCAGCCGAGCGGACCGAACCGAAAGCGAACGAAAGCAAAGCCAGCAACAACTAAGTAAAGGGAAGTAAGGACCAACAAAGTCGTTTAGTTTAGTAGTAAGATCAAAGTAGTAGTCAGTCTGTTTTTGGGATTGCGTTTTCTGACTCTTTCCCGAGCGAGCTGGGGTCAGAATCGGGGCTGTTAACTCCTGGAGGCAGTGCAATACCAGGCCAACCCGTGGAGAAGGGGGAGCAAGCTCCTAACCCTTGACCGAGTTCCAAAAATCAGTTTAATATCGTGATCCCTCCATGCGAGGGACCTATCAGATATTAAGCTGATAAGAACAGATACTACACTTTGATCTTAGCCAGAAGAGGCCGAGAAGCGATAAAGGGGCTCCCTCCGGGGCCGGGGTCGTCAGTGGACCGGTCCGGGCGGCAAAGGTTGCGGGCAGAGCGACAACGACCCCCCTACCCCCGGCCCCTCTCTACTAGTGGAAGCGTCGATCGCAGGCAGCGGCCAAGGAGGGCCGCCCGCCCGCCTCCGTCATCCAGCTAATGAGACCAACGAACGGTCCATCCAGCCGAGCGGACCGAACCGAAAGCGAACGAAAGCAAAGCCAGCAACAACTAAGTAAAGGGAAGTAAGGACCAACAAAGTCGTTTAGTTTAGTAGTAAGATCAAAGTAGTAGTCAGTCTGTTTTTGGGATTGCGTTTTCTGACTCTTTCCCGAGCGAGCTGGGGTCAGAATCGGGGCTGTTAACTCCTGGAGGCAGTGCAATACCAGGCCAACCCGTGGAGAAGGGGGAGCAAGCTCCTAACCCTTGACCGAGTTCCAAAAATCAGTTTAATATCGTGATCCCTCCATGCGAGGGACCTATCAGATATTAAGCTGATAAGAACAGATACTACACTTTGATCTTAGCCAGAAGAGGCCGAGAAGCGATAAAGGGGCTCCCTCCGGGGCCGGGGTCGTCAGTGGACCGGTCCGGGCGGCAAAGGTTGCGGGCAGAGCGACAACGACCCCCCTACCCCCGGCCCCTCTCTACTAGTGGAAGCGTCGATCGCAGGCAGCGGCCAAGGAGGGCCGCCCGCCCGCCTCCGTCATCCAGCTAATGAGACCAACGAACGGTCCATCCAGCCGAGCGGACCGAACCGAAAGCGAACGAAAGCAAAGCCAGCAACAACTAAGTAAAGGGAAGTAAGGACCAACAAAGTCGTTTAGTTTAGTAGTAAGATCAAAGTAGTAGTCAGTCTGTTTTTGGGATTGCGTTTTCTGACTCTTTCCCGAGCGAGCTGGGGTCAGAATCGGGGCTGTTAACTCCTGGAGGCAGTGCAATACCAGGCCAACCCGTGGAGAAGGGGGAGCAAGCTCCTAACCCTTGACCGAGTTCCAAAAATCAGTTTAATATCGTGATCCCTCCATGCGAGGGACCTATCAGATATTAAGCTGATAAGAACAGATACTACACTTTGATCTTAGCCAGAAGAGGCCGAGAAGCGATAAAGGGGCTCCCTCCGGGGCCGGGGTCGTCAGTGGACCGGTCCGGGCGGCAAAGGTTGCGGGCAGAGCGACAACGACCCCCCTACCCCCGGCCCCTCTCTACTAGTGGAAGCGTCGATCGCAGGCAGCGGCCAAGGAGGGCCGCCCGCCCGCCTCCGTCATCCAGCTAATGAGACCAACGAACGGTCCATCCAGCCGAGCGGACCGAACCGAAAGCGAACGAAAGCAAAGCCAGCAACAACTAAGTAAAGGGAAGTAAGGACCAACAAAGTCGTTTAGTTTAGTAGTAAGATCAAAGTAGTAGTCAGTCTGTTTTTGGGATTGCGTTTTCTGACTCTTTCCCGAGCGAGCTGGGGTCAGAATCGGGGCTGTTAACTCCTGGAGGCAGTGCAATACCAGGCCAACCCGTGGAGAAGGGGGAGCAAGCTCCTAACCCTTGACCGAGTTCCAAAAATCAGTTTAATATCGTGATCCCTCCATGCGAGGGACCTATCAGATATTAAGCTGATAAGAACAGATACTACACTTTGATCTTAGCCAGAAGAGGCCGAGAAGCGATAAAGGGGCTCCCTCCGGGGCCGGGGTCGTCAGTGGACCGGTCCGGGCGGCAAAGGTTGCGGGCAGAGCGACAACGACCCCCCTACCCCCGGCCCCTCTCTACTAGTGGAAGCGTCGATCGCAGGCAGCGGCCAAGGAGGGCCGCCCGCCCGCCTCCGTCATCCAGCTAATGAGACCAACGAACGGTCCATCCAGCCGAGCGGACCGAACCGAAAGCGAACGAAAGCAAAGCCAGCAACAACTAAGTAAAGGGAAGTAAGGACCAACAAAGTCGTTTAGTTTAGTAGTAAGATCAAAGTAGTAGTCAGTCTGTTTTTGGGATTGCGTTTTCTGACTCTTTCCCGAGCGAGCTGGGGTCAGAATCGGGGCTGTTAACTCCTGGAGGCAGTGCAATACCAGGCCAACCCGTGGAGAAGGGGGAGCAAGCTCCTAACCCTTGACCGAGTTCCAAAAATCAGTTTAATATCGTGATCCCTCCATGCGAGGGACCTATCAGATATTAAGCTGATAAGAACAGATACTACACTTTGATCTTAGCCAGAAGAGGCCGAGAAGCGATAAAGGGGCTCCCTCCGGGGCCGGGGTCGTCAGTGGACCGGTCCGGGCGGCAAAGGTTGCGGGCAGAGCGACAACGACCCCCCTACCCCCGGCCCCTCTCTACTAGTGGAAGCGTCGATCGCAGGCAGCGGCCAAGGAGGGCCGCCCGCCCGCCTCCGTCATCCAGCTAATGAGACCAACGAACGGTCCATCCAGCCGAGCGGACCGAACCGAAAGCGAACGAAAGCAAAGCCAGCAACAACTAAGTAAAGGGAAGTAAGGACCAACAAAGTCGTTTAGTTTAGTAGTAAGATCAAAGTAGTAGTCAGTCTGTTTTTGGGATTGCGTTTTCTGACTCTTTCCCGAGCGAGCTGGGGTCAGAATCGGGGCTGTTAACTCCTGGAGGCAGTGCAATACCAGGCCAACCCGTGGAGAAGGGGGAGCAAGCTCCTAACCCTTGACCGAGTTCCAAAAATCAGTTTAATATCGTGATCCCTCCATGCGAGGGACCTATCAGATATTAAGCTGATAAGAACAGATACTACACTTTGATCTTAGCCAGAAGAGGCCGAGAAGCGATAAAGGGGCTCCCTCCGGGGCCGGGGTCGTCAGTGGACCGGTCCGGGCGGCAAAGGTTGCGGGCAGAGCGACAACGACCCCCCTACCCCCGGCCCCTCTCTACTAGTGGAAGCGTCGATCGCAGGCAGCGGCCAAGGAGGGCCGCCCGCCCGCCTCCGTCATCCAGCTAATGAGACCAACGAACGGTCCATCCAGCCGAGCGGACCGAACCGAAAGCGAACGAAAGCAAAGCCAGCAACAACTAAGTAAAGGGAAGTAAGGACCAACAAAGTCGTTTAGTTTAGTAGTAAGATCAAAGTAGTAGTCAGTCTGTTTTTGGGATTGCGTTTTCTGACTCTTTCCCGAGCGAGCTGGGGTCAGAATCGGGGCTGTTAACTCCTGGAGGCAGTGCAATACCAGGCCAACCCGTGGAGAAGGGGGAGCAAGCTCCTAACCCTTGACCGAGTTCCAAAAATCAGTTTAATATCGTGATCCCTCCATGCGAGGGACCTATCAGATATTAAGCTGATAAGAACAGATACTACACTTTGATCTTATTTATATATTTTATTTTCCGTAAAAGTACATACATATTTTCACAAAAATTGAAATTTTATAAAAAACATACAACAATTACAAAAAACAAAATTAGGCACAAGGCCCTATAAGAAATTGGGAGGGGGAGGGTACAGGGTCTTTGTGACTATTTGACATTATTGAAAATGCAGACTTTGGAGTCTTACTCTTGACTGGCAACATTTACCAAAATACCTCATTCACTCTGTGGATCCTAATCTAACTAATAACCCCAGCGTTCAGTGTAAAAATAACATATTTACAATTTGCAACAAAAAACTTGTCTGTGTGTTGTGTGTGCATTTTTTTTTTTTTTTTTTTTTTTTTTTTTTTTTTAAAACAAAAACAAAATAGTGTGTGTGAGTGCATTTGTTAAAAGTTCAAAAAGTTCAAATTCATTAAAATTATGTACAGTTTGTAATTAATTGTAAAAGCACGTGGAGTGGGGCAAGCTAGTCAAAAGAGTTCAATTTAAACATAAAAAATAAAGCCTACTTGGTTTGTTAGTATTGACCCCCCCTACTAATCTAACGTCTAGACCCCCCACTGTTTTCCGGGAAACCGAAAACAAGCAGGGTGATCCCTATATGGGGTTGGGGTGAAGCCTTAATAGGAGAAAAAGAAAAACAACGGGAGGAGGGGTTGATTGGTGACCTCTGAGTACTGGGGGAAAGACCAGGATTACATCCAAAACAAAAAGCAGGTAACGGGGGAGCGGGTGGACTCAGAGGTTCTCTAGCACCGAAAATAATAACAGGGGCGGGATCTCGTTTATACCACCAGTCAAGAGTCTCTTTACTTGATTATGCTAAACTAAGCGGGATGGGTTCCGAAGGACCCAGCACCGCCCGTGCCATGCTTAAGGAGGGAACACGTATTGGAACTTGGCTCCTCGACGGATGCACAGACTAGTGTTGTGCACCCACCTCTTATTAAACTCCGCTCGAGGCAACCTCCTCCAATCGCATCTGATCTTTACTTTAAGCAGATGTTTAAAGTAAACGATCAGATCCCGATCTGGAACAGATATCCCTTCGCGGACCAACTTGAGGCGCGTGATCCATATCACCATGCGCGCCACTGCTAGGATCGCCAGGAAAACCATTCTTTCCTCCCTGGGGAACGGCGGCTCCATGTTGTAAACAAAATATCCTTCGTCGAGTTCGAGCGGGCACTCGGCATCGATGCGGGCCGTTACCCCTTCGACGTATTCCAATAGGGCCTGGATCCGGCTGCAACTAAAAAACGCATGCCCGAGGGTCTCGAGCCTGTGTTCGTCGCAGCGCGGGCACCAGGCGCTTGTATGTTGTTTGTACTTGCTGAATTCGTCGAAGAGGGGCAGTGCTTTTCGGACCAGTCGCCAGGTCAGGGAAAATTCAGAGTTAGTCAAAAAATCCCGACCCGGCGCCCAACTCCATTGAGAGCGGATAACCTCCATCGACCAACCTAACCGCCTACAAAGAGGATCCTTCGCGGTACCCACCACTAACTCCCGATAAAGGCTCTTTCTAGGCTGTTCGAGGACACTGGTCCCCGGCAATGCTCTAAGTGCGGTCCGGCATTCGGCAAAGAACTTGTGCTCCCCCCTCGGTTTACGACGACCTTCTACCGAGGGGTCAGGTTCGAGATTGGGAAACGAGTTCTCAACCACGGGGACCCATGGAGCGTTCTCCTCTAGCGAACGGCTCAGGAAAGCCAATCTCTCAGCGTTTTTATGACACTTGAGACTGGGCTGACCTAGGCCTCCCTCACTCGGACTTTGGACACAGACCTCTCTGCACACATAGTGCTTACCCTCGTCCCACAGCAGTGAGTCGAGGCACTCTTGTAAGCGGGTTAGGCGTTGTGCAGGGAGAGGAAGTACAGACAAACGGTAAAGGATGAGCGGAAAGACGTATGTGGCACACGCCTCCGCCCGACCCTTCAAGGACAATTTCCTTCGAATCCAAGTCTTGACCGACGATTTGACCTTGCCATATACTTCCGACCAGTTTTTCTCCAGCTGAAGTCCCGGTCCAAACCAGACACCGAGAATACGGACCGGTCCATCGGTCCAGCTGAAGATGCCTGGAAGCGAGTTTACCCCGGTCCAGGCTCCCAACCGCAGGCCGACAGACTTGCTGCGGTTGAAGACGGCCCCTGTGACTTTTTCGTATCGAGCGAGCGCCTCGACCACCGCTTGAACGTCCGTGGGGCAAGACACGAACACGGTGACGTCATCGGCGAACGCGGAAACCCTGGCTCGTGTGCCTCCAGGGAGAGCTATTCCGCGCAGGACTGGTGTAGCCGCCTCGTCCCTTAACTTGCGAAGGAGGGGTTCCAACGCCAGGACATACAAAAGAGGCGACAGCGGACAACCCTGACGCACCGACCGGGAGACGGCGAAAGACTCCGACAGCTTACCGTTGATCTGCACCGCTACCGCCGGCCTATCATACAGGACAAAGATCCACTTGCGGAAGTCCGGATTAAATCCGGCAGCCTCTAAAACAGATCCCAGGAACCGATGGTCGACCCTATCGAACGCCTTGGACTGATCCAAACTGATCAGCGCGGCTTCCGTGTCGTCTTCTGTTCCCTCTATGATCGAGCGAATCAAATGAAGATTGTCTTGAATCGATCTCCCCTTCACAGCATAAGTCTGGTCGGGTTCGATCAAGTCAGCGATGACAACCTGCAAACGATTCGCAAGAATCTTTGCCAAAATCTTTAACTCTGTGTTTAGCAGAGTCAAGGGCCTAAAGTCATCAAAGTTTTCCACCCCACCATGCCGTTGACCTTTCCTCAGCAATGTGATCACTCCCTTGGTCACCTGTCCAGGGATGGATCCCTGGGCAAACCAATGGTTGAACATATCCTTCAGAATAGGGACCAACATGGGCGACAGCCTCAAGTAAAATTCGTAGGGCAAACCATCAAGCCCCGGGGACTTGTTGTAGCCGACCTGCTTCAACGCAGTAATGACCTCATGTTCCGTAACAAGACCATCACAGCTAGCCGCTCGAGCCGCCGAGAGGCGGGGCGAGTCAGCCAA